>NC_060274.1:17176025-17432317 GCF_021613505.1 Equus quagga | reverse complement strand
TTTCTCTCTCTCTCATCACAGACCAGCAGGAAATGTGTCCCCTCCCCTTTCAAAGCTCCCAGCCCTCACTCTCAGCTTCTGTCACTGCAGAAGAACTGGCTCCTTGCTAGTTACAGGTCAGAAAAATCTTGGGGAAAGAGACTGATTGGTTTAGCTGAATTGGGTGCCCACCCCTGAACCAAGCAGAAGGCCAGGTGGAAGGTTCCCGTGGTGTGGATCACATGATCCTAAAGACTGGCAAATATTGTGAATGGAGCAGCCACTCAAAGGAGTGTCCACTGCAGTCTTTTTCCATTTGTTTTGGCAAGCTCAGCCCAGTATTTCTGACATTGGTCACAAGAAACAGCTACTTTTGTGAAAATAAACTAGTGAAAATATCATTTTTAAATTGAGAAAATGTAACAAAATTCGGAGAAGAAAATTAAAATCAATCGCAATCTCATCACCCAAATATAAGCCCTATTTACATTTGAGTGTATATCCTTCCAGTCTTTTCTATGTACATATATTCTTTGCTATATGTTGTATATCAATGAGATCATGTTAAACGTACAATTCTATGTTCTACTGTTCACGTAAATGTAAAAAGAATACTCTTAATTAATAACATTTTATACTTATGAATCCCTTTAGATCAGAGGATCTATGACACATTAGAAGATCCAGGAACTTCTTGAATTTATATGCATGCCTTATAGGTACAAGTGTATTTATGTATATTTCTCTTGGGAAGGGATCCATATTTTCACGAGATTCTCAAAGTCGTCTGTGACCTTTCAAGGTTAAGAGCTATGACCATTCAAGTTTTCAAAGCACTTCCACGTAAATTACAACAGACTCATGGTTGCTGCATATTTAATATTTTACTTTCAACTAGTCTTAAGTGACATAAAGGTTCATGACATGTGGCAAATTGTAACTTGCGAATGCATGAATTTGAATCACAAATGTTCAAGCCAGACCCTTCCTTTGTGGGTGAGTCTAGCTGATGCCCAGCATCTCGGCTCAGCAAGGCTCCTTCATCCTCGTGTAATGGCTAACTCTTGTGAATGGTTACACAGCTTGTGTGGATGCACTGCAGGGGGTCACCAGGTGAAGGATGCTGGCAGGGGAGCAGTGTGCTATGGAGAAAAGATTATGAGAGAGAATAGGATCTGAGGAGCCGGCGTTTTTTTGGATATCGATGGTGAATTACAGAGACATGGATAGAACTGCCTGAAATAGTTTAGCCTAGCGCTGTTTCACTGCCTGAATTACTGCGGTTCCTAGACTGACAGAATTTGGAGCAGTGGCTTCCAGGATCATTCAGATAATTCAAAACCAAAAGTGGATTTTTCAGGCAAATTTTCAAGTTCACCTATACACTAAATAGCCAACTATGATTCAAGCCTTCCCTCTGTGGTGAATTGTATACAACATCAGTGGACTTCACCCTTGAGAGCCCTCTTTGATTCCGCTCTGGCTAAACTTGTTTGATGGTGGCCGACTTCCCACCTGTGCAGCCTAGGTCTCTCTGCCTCATAGAAGTCATGTTCTCAGTTCCTAGGCACACACTTTTATCCTAATCTTTGATTTCCAACTCAGTTGTGGTATTCTACTGGGACCCCTTTTCACTCTCAACAAGAACTACGGATGCAGTTTAACTGCCTTGGGTCTGCCATTTTGTGTCGGCCCAGGGGAGCCCAGGCCGAGTGTGAACACACCCAAGCTGCCACTTTAATGGCTCATTCTGAGGTAAAGCCAGCACCTCTCCACCTGCTTTGTGTCACTGCATCTGTTTAAAAGGCCTCCCTTCGATGCCTCCATGCTTTCAAATCCATTCTCTGATTTGACATATTGTGAGATGTCCATCACAGTTATTTCCCTCAGAAATGGGAAGATCTGTGTCTAAATTATAAAGTTCTTTTATGCTTTTCAGGATTAAACACACACTCTGTTTCTTATTGTTTGATTCCCATTCAGCACATGTGAAGCAGAATTTAGAGCTTACCTTGGTGAGTGAAAAATGTATTGATCAAATAAGTTCTTTGCCACACAGAAAGCAACTAGACTAACAATGGAGAAAATACAGCGGAGACAGCTGGGAACACAGGGCCCATGTTATATTCTAACAGCTCCTCATAACTCCATCCTGATTTTGAGACAGTGCCCCCTGAGCCTCAGTTTCTCATTTTTTGAAAGGTACAATTTAACCATCTCCTCATTGGAATGATAAGAGTAATTCTGAAATCCTGTTGATAAAGTGCTTTGAGTTTTTCCAAAGAAAATGACTTAATAGCAAATAAGAGTATGTTGCCAAAATAGCTGTCAGTTCCATTAAGAATATATAACGAATAAATTTGCCCTTCCCCTAGTGCTGA
This sequence comes from Equus quagga, assembly GCF_021613505.1. Classification (NCBI taxonomy): domain Eukaryota; kingdom Metazoa; phylum Chordata; class Mammalia; order Perissodactyla; family Equidae; genus Equus; species Equus quagga. The sequence goes on along the minus strand of NC_060274.1, from coordinate 17,429,957 downwards.
GTTAAAGAATTATTCTATGCAGTCATCTGGGTTTTAGCAAGCCCAATCCACTTGAATAGTTGCCAGTAATTAACAAAAAATGCAAAGCCCTCAAATGTCACTTCATTTCTTTTCTATAAATTTAATTGCCTATTTTGTGTCAAACTCCCTATTTGCTGTCTTTTCTTCTTTATCCACTAATCTGATATTGCCAGACCTAATATTGATATGTCACAAAATTGCCTTCTGTGTAATGACAACCCTCAGGGACTATGAGTATGTCATAAAAAGTAAGTCACATTTTCACATGACAAATGGACATGAAGTGCAACCCAACATCTCCAGGCAAAAGTGGACACATAAATGTTGCCACTGGGTCTGGGTCCCTGATCCCTTGGCGTATTACACTTCAATGGTTTTTTCTTTTGGTCTACCACTCAAATTACTTGTGCAATCTTGATTGTGTAATAGCAAGAAAATATAACTTACTTGGGTACGTTGTTACAGATGGAAATATTCATCCATTCGTTTATTTAACATAGACCCATGAAGACCCTACTATGTGCCAAGCACTATAGTAAAACTGAAGACTCGGCAGTGACCAAGATCAAGTCTCTTATCTCAAGAAGCTAACATTCTAGAGGAAAAAGATAATCACTTTCCATTTTCCTTCCTGGATTCCATTTCTTTCCAAGTAAATAAGCACGATAATTTGATAAGGATAAACACTATAAAGAAAATAAAACAAGACGATGTGACAAGAGATCACTGGATTGGAGTAAGTTTCAGTTAGTTGGCTAATACATTTGTCTGAACAAGTCTTACAATTTCAGAATAAATTTCAATTAAACTATTCCAGAAACCAGAAAGAGGGCTATCTTTTTAAGCCGTTTTTGTTTAGAATTTTAATCACTAATTTCTAACAGCTTAAAAGCAACTTAAGTTGCTTTTCATAATTTAACTGGAGGAAGAGATTCCCATTCTCTTCTTGCTTCTGGAGATTGAAGAAAATAATCTAGGAATTTAATTAGATCGATACTAAGAATCGGAGCAGATACTAAAAGATGGGTGGCCACTTTGTGACTCAGCAGCCAGGAGAACGAAGTTCCAAATACCCCGTAAACCCAAATCATGGGGAAGAAACACCTAGATAATGCAAAACATGGAGCGCCGGGCGACTTCCTTACAGGTCTCATTTATCCTGTTCTGGGAATCCATCTATTTCCAAGTATGAAATGGATGCAAGGAATGAAAAACAAAATATACAGCAAAGCAAGTTTGATCACAATTGATGCTTGAACTCATCAAGATAAATGGTGGGTTCCAGACGTCCTTCATCAGCACTTTCGTGGCAAAAATATATCAAAATAGTGTTCCTCTCAAGAGAAAAAGAAAAATCAAAGAGCAAGAGATATTGTTGGTCTGAATTTGGAAACCAAAAATCCTAAATTCTTAAACTCTTAAGCAATTTCTTTTTAGCTTTTGGGGAGATCTAGTCTCAGTTAGGTGATGCTTATAATTCGCAAGAATAATTTAATTTGTTTGGATGAAAACTGGGTTCATTAGTTATGAGAAGCAAGAAATGAGCAATACATACACGCACTTGGGAACACACATAACACACTCGATTGCCATTTGCATTTTGGCTTATTTTACTATATTAAAACCAGGGACCTATATAGTTTTAAGGCATTGTCTCTGAGCTTCTGCTCTGACACTGTTTCCTCTGTCACATCTGCCACCAAGTTTCCTACCATGGTCAGAGAGCCACAGTTTAAAGTCACCAAATATAAAACTTACAACCCATAAGCAAAGCCAGACAATTCCAGAGGGCCGACTAAACCAGCGTTCGCCTGAGTGCCTGGCTCATTCCCCATTGCCCAGGGCTCAGCCTTCAGCTAAGTGGAAACCTTCTGGAAGCCCAACCTGACCCTCGCCACGGCTGGGTTAGCCCTCCTCGGTGCTCCTCCCTGATGTAGCACTCGCAACACTCGACGTTGTAAATGCCCATGTAACCACTACCTTGTCCTCTAGACCACACCTCAGCGAGGGCAGGGACCTTGCAGTCTTGTTCACTGCTGGGTCTGCAGCAAACACAGCACTCAGAATGAATGAGTGAATGAATAGATGAGTGAATGAGGTCAACTACTCCTTTTTCACTGAGCAAAGGGAAGTGCGGAAGATGCAGTGAGAAAGGAAGGCAAAACAAACAGGAGAGATGGAGAGAGAAAGAAAGTGACATAACTTGCCACCTCTTGGAAACCACAGCTGGTGGGCTGACAGGACTGGAATTCCCCTGGTCAGCTTCTAAGGGGATGCTTCACGGGTATTTTATTTAAACATTTACACATTTAATATTAAAAATATAGAAAGAAAAAATTTGAAGAGGGAAAATCATTCAATATGGGAATTTTACTCTCGAAGAACCAAGCAGGTAGGTCCAATAAATCAGATTTTGCTTCTGCTCCACCGTGTGTAGAATGATTTACTATATCCATACAGGAAATTAAAGGACTTGGAGCTGAGAGACAGTCCAGAGGCCTGAAGCTGGGATGGTACAGACAGAGCTGTGTTTGGAGAAGTGGCTCTGAGGCTGAGGGAGTGGACACCTCACAGCTGCCGGAGTCCACAGGTGACCGCGTTCAAAAGAGAGGAGTCACCAGCAGCTCTGTCCCACGGCAGACTGACACAATGGAATGTAAAGTCGGCAGGGGGAGGTTGCTGATCAAGCTGCAAATGTGCTCTGTCTGTCCTAACTTGCAGTATTTCATTCAAGTGTAAGGGGGCTGTCATATTTCATACGGCCTAACACAATTTCATACAGTTCGTAAAAATCGTTAGAATACTTGCAGTTGAAAAAAATATGTTCAGGCTTCACCATAGAAAGAAAATAACTATGCATAAAACAGAATAAAGGGGTTTGGGAAGAATATTAACTGATTAGCACATTCTGTCGATTCAAGAAACCAGAAAACAGGCATATGGAGAACCCAGAGGGGAAAGTGGAGATCTTAAAGGAGTGAGAGACTTCAGCGTGGAGAAGAGATGACCTTTTACTAAGACGTCCCTAGTAATCCTACTTAAAGCTTATCATCAGACTTGGACCAAATGTGCCATGTCATTGAGTCCTAAATCAAATCTAGGCCGTGGATGGCCCTGGATTCCAGAGCTGTGTGGTTCTCAAACTATGCTGAGTTATTGTGTATAAAGCTGAAGTCCCAGGCCTCTTGAGTTTAAGGACCGAGAAAAAAAATTTAGTGGAAAAGTGGAACCAAAATAGGATTGTCAGGGTTTTTTTTTCTTGGTTAAATAAAAATAAGAAGAATGAGGAGGAGGAGAAAGAGAAGAAAAGGAGGAAGAAGAGGGGGAGGAAGGAAGGGGAGGAGAAGCAAGAGAGAACCATCTATCCTCACCAAGATTTTGAGAAAAGAATGGCCAGTTTAACACCAAAAAACTAAGAGCATCATCTCCAAATTAAAAAGATATAGAGTGTTTTTAAGGAAAAAGTCGCTCATTTTGGTTTTCTCAGAGGCAGGCTTTGGGGAACTAGTGGGTGGAATAGTCTAGAATATGAGCTTTGCAGCAACACAGGTTCAAATACCGACTCTTCCACTGGCTCATGACTGCTAACACTTCCGCCGGCCAGGGCAGGGGCTCCAAGTCCCTGAGGCGTGGCTGGCCCTTCTGCGAAGCAGGGACTCTCACTTCAGAGCAATGGTGAGAAGGAAAGGAATCCAGCACATTAAGCCTAATAAATGGAAGCTGCCGTCATTCTTGGGTGTATCATTTTGGCCGTCCTTTATCCCCAAGACTAGGGTGAGTGTATGTAAGTGTAGGGGTTGGGGTCAAGGGTGGAGAGGAAAGGTTGCTCTCAGTCCTCCCGCTCCCAACCTGAAGCTGCTCCTCTTTGGGACCACAAACCCCCCTGACCTAGGTTTTGTGGGAGCTCGTTCTCTTCGTCCCTGTTAGGGAGATTCATTTAAACTTGGTCTCACCTGACTAAGGAGGATGCCTGAAGGGACGTTTAAGTGGGAGGCACCTCTGGGTCCTGCTCATCCTGGAATTCTCCTGGACCAGTGCTGGAAGGCCCCTACAGCTGCTAGGAAACCCATCATCCTGATTTAGAATGGAACTGATTTGTTTGTCGACCCTCAAGACAGATGGAGCAATTGTTGCCAAAAATTAGAGGATTTGGCCATGACTGGTTCTTATTTTCTGTAGAGCTTTTTTAGTTAGAAGATTTATGTCGGGGTGTAACATGTGGCTGTAAAATGTAAAGAGAGTTAAGTATGATCCCCCTTCTCCCCACCTCCCTCCTGCCAATGAGTGACATGCGGATTTTAAAGGAAAAAGCTAAAGCTCTGGATTTGAGAGTCAGATGTTCGGTTAAGGACGAAATGATTTAACCTCCTCACCGGGATATTCTGAAATGCTGTTCTCAGTGTTGATTGGCTCAGACTTTGAGTTGAATTCTGTAGCAACCTCATTTGAGAGGAAAATCCTGCGCTAGGAACAACGGCTCTGCCCAGGATAACCTTCGGGAAAGCTCCCCAGACTGGCTGCCAGCAGAGCTGTGCTCTAAACTACGGCTTTATTGTTCATCTCTTTGTGCCTCAGTTTCCCCATAGGAATGTAAAACTAATACCAGCCCTTTCTCTCTGACAAGTCTTTGGTAAAGATCAAAGAAAACTAAAGATTTGAAAAGGTTCCTAGCAGTAGTACAATACGCTACAATGGGGATTATAGTAATATTAATGGGATGTCAGCTTGATTCTTTCTCTAAAGGCCTAAAGCTTAAAATTCAAACACACTAAATAAAAGAAATGTTTGTCTAGGACTTCGGGACCTCACGGAAAACTTGGCTTTCAGCCATGGTGTAACCAGATGCTTTCAAGAGTCCCCTGTCCCTTGAAATGCCAGGCAACGTGGGCTCCAGCACCACCATCGATTCCAGTTCTATAGCCCGTGGAACTTCAAGACTCGCTGGTGGATTCTTGTGTTTTCTGGAGAGCCTTGTCTTCTCCCGGCCTCTTCTCCCTGGGTTCCTGCTTCTTTGTGTTGAAGCTGTGGGGGAGGCGGGAGGGGCAGGGGTGGGAACAAAGGCAGGTTTACAACATATAACACCGAAGCCTTCAAAGGAATGGCTGGCCCTGCACCTGCACCTTTTCCTCCTGCCTTCCTTCTCACCCTCCTCATTCATCTCCCCCCTTCCCTTTGGGAGCACACCCCACAAATTCCTCCCTTGTCTCCTAAGGAGCGACTTGCCCTTCCTGATCTCCTGGTGCTGGCTGACATGCAAAGGGTCTCACCCCATCCAGCAGGTTCATCAGGCATTTTTTCAAACAAGGCCTGATGCCGCCTTAAAAGGAGTTCAGATGCCAACTGTTAAGATAATAGCACCTGGAGAAAATAGCACTGTCGCTAATGGCCGGGAGAACAAACTAGTTTTCAAATTGTGGTTCCCCGCCAGCAGCACCAGCATCACCATCACCTGGCAACTTGTTAGAAATACAAATTTGGGGGCTGCAGACCCACTAAACCAGAAACTCGGAGGGTGCAGCCCAGCGATCTGTGTTTTAACAAGTCTCCAGGAGATCCCGATGCTGGCTGATGTGTGAGTATCTCTGAATGCGCTAAGGATGAGTGGCGCGTCTATCTTGCTTCCCAGTTATACGGCATCCGGCGTAGCGCCGGATGTATAGCAAAGATTCAATGTGTGCATGTTAAATAAATGAATAGACAGCCCTCTGATGCCATGTAAAGAAGAAGAAACAATATAAAACACGATTTCTGCTCTCGTGACTTGAAACAAGTGACATTAAGAAAGCAATGTGCGAACTTGAAGTTGTAGAACAACAAGTCAGCTTACAGATGTTTAGCCTGTGTTTTTAATGATGCAGATGCAAAAAGTAAGACTGAGCAACTTGACCAAGATGTGAGGAAGCAGAACTGGCCCAGGACCCAGCTCTGCAGGTATCCTGGCCTCCGAGTGTCCTGGGATTTCCCAGCTCCACACCCTCTCTGTGGTGGAGGATGATTAATGGCTGGATTTCGTGGTTCAGACCTAGAATCTGTAGGGGCTCAAAGGGAGAACTCGGTGTGGGCTGGAGGAGCTGGAGGAGGTCGTGCCACTGATGGGGAACTCATGCTGGGCTTCTCTGCAGAACAAGAAAGATCTGGATGAGCAGAGATTTATGGGATTTTCTTTTCCGGTTCTGGTAACATTCCAGAGCATGGAGAGAAAACACGTAGCAAGCTTGTATTTAGTGGACATAAATTGTGTTTGCCCAAAGAAGTCAGCCGGATGCAAACAGCCAAGCGCAGGCGCAGGCCAGGCCCCCAGGCTGAGCATGAAATTGCCCTTTTAGGGCAGCTGGGCCCTAAAATATGCCTGTCCCCTCCAGCCCTGACACGCCCCTCTAGGGCAGCGAGGATGATGTTGGCCTCTCTCTTCCTCTTGCTCTTGGCTTTCTCATTTTTGCCTCCTTGAACACGTCTGCCCCTCTGCTCTCGTTCATCCTTTCATGGTAAATTCAGCAGCAACAACAAAGTCTGATGATTTCTTTGAATTAGAGGTTCCCCCACCCACACGTCTGTGTCACTGCCAGCAAAAGGTCCTCTAAATAGTCATAACCCTGGGGAATTTGTGGTGTGGATGAAGGAGAGTGGGAGGTATGAAAAAGCCAAGTGAAACCTTGACAATTTCCCTTCAAAGAAAGTAGGCTGGAGGCCAGAGGAGGTACAAAGACAATGCCAAATTCACTAATTTTGAGAAGAATGGCTAACCGCCAACCTACAGCATATTGGAAGCATTAGCACCTGTAGGCGACATTTATCATCAAACCTCCAGCAGCAAAATCTGACACACCACATGAATGAATGAATGAATGAATGAATGCATGAAAAGAGGGAATGTAAGTGCCTGTAGAGCTTCTCTAGAACTTGAAGTATGAAACACCCATGCATGAGTTAAAAGTTGTCTCTCAACAGTATTATAGTTTGATAAGTTCCAGGGAGCCCAGTTAATTGTCAATAAGTGGCTTTATTAGAATTTTTATTAAACTAAAGATAAATACAGGATGTCTAGCTACTGAGGTGATAAATTATTCTGCCAAAGAAAAGGCCAACTGAAATTAGAACTAACTACAAATCATCTAGAATTTCAGGTGATCTTATTTATTAAAAACATCAGCTGCTTCATCACAGATTGATGTCTAGAGGAAAACGGTGGGTGGAATGTAGAAGTGGTAAATGAAACATAAAATCAATAATCCAATCGCAGACCTTCTACACAGGCTAAAAAAACTGTCCGCGTTATACCACAGATCAAGCCCAGGCAATTATATTCATCACATGGCAAATAAATACCTGTGTACTCCAACTCCAATAAATACCGTACGACTGTCTACTGGAGAAAGAAGGCTCCTTCTGATGATCAGTGAGCATTTATGACTGGAAATCTAGACATCCTGAATAGTTAGGCAGCAATGTACTTAAAGTTGGAAAAGCCTATTTTTTTCATCTAATTTTTTTAAGGTCAGGTCACTCGTACTTTTTTTCCCCTTTCTTTCTTTCTTTTTGTTTTCCTGAGGAAGATTAGCCCTGAGCTAACATCTGCTGCCAATCCTCCTCTTTTTGCTGAGGAAGACTGGCCCTGAGCTAACATCCGTGCCCATCTTCCTCTGCTTTATATGTGGGATGCCTGCCACAGCATGGTTTGCCAAGCAGTGTGTAGTTCCACACCTGGGATCCAAACCAGCGAACCCTAGGCCGCCGAAGCAGAACGTGTGAACTTAACTGCTGCACCATCAGACTGGCCCCACTCATATACTTTTTGAGCAACTCCTAGTAAAGGGTCAACATCCCAGTAATGTAACTGCCATGGGGTTGGTATGCAGACTGGGGACCCTGATTTAAGCAATCTGACAAGCTACCCAGAGCTCAGGATGCCTAATTCTCAGTCTGACAAATGGCCTGAAGTTATGTTTTTCCCCTCTTTGAGTAACAGCTGAATCAGTTACTCAATGGTCAAGCACTTTATATACATGTGTATTTATATGTATATATATGTGTATAATGTACATATACACATATTTCTATGTGTATATATATTTCTATGTATATATACACACATATATGCAAATATACATAATTCTTTTTTCAGGGAAAGATTTATCCTGGGCTAACATCTGTTGCCAACCTTCCTCTTTTTTTCCCCCTCCCTAAAGCCCCAGTGCATGGTTGCATAACCTAGTTGTCAGTCCTTCTAATTCTTCTACGTGAGCCACTGCCACAGCACGGCAACTGACAGACAGACAGGCAGTGTGGTTCGGTGCCAGGGAAGCAAACCGAGGCCACCAAGGCGCTAAGAGCACCGGACTTTAACCACCAGGCCATCAGGGCTGGCTCTGTAATTTTTAAATAACCTATTAGGTAGCCATCCTCAAGCAAAACTCGAAGTGTTTCCTTGGGCTTCATCTATCAATACTCGTTGCTAAGCGATTTTAAACGAAGTTGAACATTAACTCTGCAGATACCAGGTTGGACCCATCCGCATGGGTGGAGGAAGAATTGAGGTCCAGGGAGTCACATAAGTACACACGTTACCAATCACAGCCACCATGTAAGGAGAACAGGCTGCACAGGAAGGCTGCTGTGACTTAGCTTGAGATCACACTTCAGTGGAAATTATTTGGATTTTAAACCAACATAGGAAAAAAGAGTTTGTTCTGATTTATTGGGTCAGCTTGGAGCAAGTGTCAACAACCATGTGTTTGAAAATGCTTCGTGGGGTGATAAAGGTTTCCTGTTTTTCCCAAGCAGGCCTGGTGTAGTTAACAATGGTGGGTGCCAGCTCTCTTTTGATGTCTACACATACAGCATCAAGATCAGACTGGCTGGTGCCCTGAGTTGAGACACTGGTTTCAATGTTGGGGGTGCTTAATGCATGCTGGTGTAGGTCTGTGTGGTTTCCCTCCATGCTTAAGGCAGTTGTGTCCTAGTCTCATCCCCCTGCACATCACATCTGCCCGCACCTTCAGGAAGGGAACAATTCGTCATGCGTTCAACTCTCAGTTAAGCATAAGGTGACAACCAGGCTTAAGGAACCTCCAGGGACACTGCTTCTCCTATCCTTATCTCCACCACCATTTCAACCCTCATCAGCGTTCCACCAAAGGGTGGCATGGAAAACAAGAGGAGAGACATCCAAGCCAGACTCTCAGTTATTAGAGAAGCACTAATCATTTAGATCTTAGGAACTAAGCACATTAAAATGAAAGTTCAGGGGCTGGCCCAGTGGTATAGTGGTTAAGTTCATGCACTCTGCTTCGGCGGCCCAGGGTTCACAGGTTCAGATGCCAGGCATGGACTTATGCTCTGCTTATCAAGCCACGCTATGGCAGGAGTCCCACATATAAAGTAGAGGAAGATGGGCACAGATGTTAGCTCGGGGCCAATCTTCCTCAACCAAAAAAAAAGAAAGTTCAAAGGAGATTCTTGGGATTGCGGACCACTGTATGCTCAGCTATGTGCTGTTTAACCAAGGATCTCAATTACCCAGATGTCTTTGTCCATCTTCAGTGTGAAGAGCTCAGGGATTACAAATAATAAACTCCCATTGATCCCAAATGATTGAGGAAAGAAGCATTCTAGCTCATTGTCTATTTGTGTAAATAGATATCTACTCAGCTCTATTGATATTGCTCTCATGATCTGTCTTCACATCTGACTTCCCCAACTATCCTATTGCTCTCCCCGGTTGGTACTCAGTGCCTGACATTAGGAGATATTCAACAAATGTGCATTAAATGAATAAATTAAATTTTTTCACATTCTATAGAAACATAATTCATATTAAAAGTTTTTGAAATATTACTTTATCTTTGCTTATTCAAGTTACTTCAAGATACTAAACTTTCTGCATATAGTTAATCATGCATTGAAAAGTGCCTGGTCTACGTCAGTTATTTATGTTAGATGCTGGGAAGTTTTTAAAAAGCAGTAAGACTCTTAAGAGCTCCAAGTCTAGATATAACTAGCATTTTCCAATATTTGCAACGTCCTCACAGCAGGTCCGAGGGGAAGACATCATCTTCATTTTACACACGTGCGTACCCAGGCTCAAGAGGTGAGGTAAATTACTGAACTAGAGTCACTCAGAAAGAAACAGAGTTGGGATTCAAATACATGTCTTCTGCTTCTAAATCCCACACACCAAAATTCCTTCTAATTTAACGACCGAAAGTACTGAAGACACCAGTATTGGAATGAGGGACTTGAATAAAATCAGTTCTCATCTCAAAGCATGTTGTGGAAGCCACTTTCTAACCATCAGCCCCATAGATGAACACATCTACCCACTGTTTCTCTCCCCTCCTCCACTCTGCTCTCCTTTCCCATCCCCCTCCCCATCTGCACACTTCTCTTGCACACATCAGTAGACCACAGAGGGGAAACTTTTTATCTCACCAGAATGATCATTTAGATTCCTGAGAAATGTGAAAGCAACACGGAAACACACTCATTTAAAGTGTTATCACAGAATTTGTAATGATTGTTTTAAAACAGTATTGATTACCTGAAAGTGCACTTGAGGAAGTGACTTGGTAAGATTTTATAAGACTGAGTTGAGTTAGGGGCAATTTTCCTGATGTTGGTCCCCATTTGTGAACCAGGTTCAAAGGTTGCGGGCGAGGGTGAAGTTGGGCTCGGGTCTGGGGTCTCTGGGGCACTCCCCTGGGAGGACACCTTCTTGAGTTTCTCCTTCCATGGAGGAATACTCCTCGGAGTGTGAGTCGAACTTCCCTGACCACATCTGCCTGGCCCTGAAAGATTTGGTGCAGTGTTACTTGAAAGGAAATGTTTATTATTATTATTATTCTCAGATTGGTCCCCAAGGAAGAGAAATAATGGTTCCTCAGCCAAATGTTTATTCAATCGAGAGTAAGAAAATTCAAGCCTCGTTGGAGAGAAATCTTGTTCTTGCCAAGGGGATGGGCAGTGGCTCCAAAAAGTAAGATGTTGCACTGCTTACATCACAGATTAAAGTATAATCCTTTCCTTTAACTAACTTCCCAAACTCCACTGTAATTTTACCTAATCTATCGAGTGGGTCCTGTTCTACATTTTACACATCTGGCGGGAAATTTGTGTTTAAGTGGCCCTCAACAAACCTCTATCCCTCAGCAACCATGATGCTTAGAGAAGAGATAGGAACATGAAAAGGATTATCTCTAGTTCTATTTGACTAAAATGTCATTGGAAGGTCAGTACAACCCAGGCCCAGGTGGTTTCCCATGTGAGACGCAGAAATCCATTCTAGGTGGGGAAACAGCATATATAAGAAAATTAAAAGATCCTATGGTCTCAGCTCCCAAAGAACTAAGAATCCAGTTGGGAAAGCAAGATCTAAAGAGAAGAAAAATCAAATAGCAATATAAGGGTCAAATGACAAAAAATGACCCAGAGCAACTGCCATACATTCAGGAAAGGGAGAAAAGACCATGACATCCTACAAAAAAATTATGGCAATATTAGTGGTTTTAATAGTAGCCACATAGTTCACCCTTGTTTAAAAAGAGTAGAGATTTTTGCTAAGGGGCCACAAGGACGACATGCGTTGTTGACAGGTGTTGAGACCTGACTCCAGGCTCAGTCCCCTGAGCTGAGCCCCCTGCTGCGGATAAGGGGACACTCTATGCTGCTTTACTGCTGCCACTCACCGTGGAAATTAAATTCATTGCCTGATCCTCCTTCATTCCAAGCCACTGTCCCAAGAAGACAAAAAAATGTTTTTTCATTTTAGCCAATTTCTTCTTCTCTCGATGTCCTGAAAAAAAAGAAGCAAAAGTTTGTCATGTGTCCTGTTTCAGCGACAGAAGGTAAAATAGGCAGTTTCCACATGTTGTTCTGTTGTCAGCGCGCCATATGGTTCCTGTGAAGGTGGGCCCTGCTCCAGGGCTGGCGGGGGGAGGGGAAGCCGTGTGACCTCCTTACAGCTATGATGGTCGCAGCTCAAGGAGCCGCTCCCATGGCTATTGCTCAGGCCTCAATATTGCATGTTCCTGGCCTGCTCTGCTCTCTCAGGCTATCCCCTGAGTCTCCTGTCATTTGGAGGAGAGGAATGTGTTTACTTTCAAGACTGGGATTCGGAGCCCAAAACATGATTGGCTGCCCTCTATAAAGGAGAAATTTGGGCCAAACAGGGCCTATCCAGAGAGAAATGCGTGACTTTTAATAACTAAAAACCGTGTACAGTGGGTCGTGAATGATAACATCGTAGGGTGTTTTCAAATAACTTTAAGACCTTTCGCTGTTGGAAGGCTGAATACCTTGGCTATTTATTAGATCCAATTGCAAGTAGAAACTACTCTTGAAAGAAAATGCAGCTGTCTATAGTCCAAAACCATGGAAACCAGCTCTCTCTGCAAACAATGAGCCTGCTTCCAGCCAAGGCAGCGAGAGATTCTCATTTCTCATGATTTTCTTCCAAATCCCAAACAGCAAATGCCTTTAAAATGCACAAAAGAGCAAGAAGCCTACTGAATTGGCAATTATTCCTGTTCCTTTTTAGTAAAGGAGGGGAAGGCATAAAAAGATCTGTGTTTTGCTGCTTTGGGGCTTCCAAAGACAAGATGGCCTTAGGACAAGTTAACTCTCAGAGGAGAGAGCTGCTTGGAGCTACAGAGAGAGAGTGTTTTTGCGTTTTCGTGGCCAAGGTATGTTTTCTTTTTTGCTGAAGGCCTTCTTGCAGGGGGAAACCGAAATGTCCTAGTTCCAGAATGAACCCCATAGAAACCACACTGCTTTTCAACATGGTGATAGTCAGCACATAGTTTCCCAGTTATAAACCACTCTCCCCCTCATTCTCCAATCCCGGATAGTCCGTTTTCCAAACACACTCTTGCAACAAATAGCCATAGCCCATGTAAGTTGAAATTTTAAATATGCACCAAAATGCAGGTCATGTTATCAGAGTCATCGTAGAGGGCCCGATCTGTTCACTCAGTGGCTGACCCAAGCCATAGTGTGAGACTGCTGAGGCCTGATGCTCGTGGAGGCTGTCCACCACCCTGCCTCCCCATGTCCCTAGGCCCAAGGCAGTGTCCTCACTCACCAGGACCCTCTGTTCATGTTGGCCAGCTGGCTGATACACACATCCACACGAGTGCAGGGGGTTAGCAGCCCAGGAGGGCTTGTCTCCTCCTGACAACTCTGCTGTCCCATAGCAGGTTAGGTTACCCTGCTGTGTTCTCGAAAGATCCTGCATCCACTCTCCCCGCATCCCTTTTGCGCTTCACCCCCTCCACGGACTGAGAGCCCCCTTCCATTCACCAGTGGAAACCTAGTCCTCGATTCAGTGCCTGGCGCACAGGAGAAGCTCAACAAACATTTCCTGAAGATTGTTGGAAAGATGATGGCCACAGAGATGCATGCTAACTATGCATTTGCTATAAGTGAATCCACTTGTAGCATTTCAGCGAGAGAAGTATTTGAGTAAGAGAGAGATTTAGAGTGGAGGGAACTTGTGAAACCCTATCAAATAAGGTACCATCTACTTATCAGGCCTGCGCTGTGCATAATCTGTAATCTTTATAGTATCCTGGAGTCGTATGAGAATGTGATTAAATCAATACACCCTCTACCCAGAAAAAGAAAAGCTCACACACAAAGGGAAATATTGTAATCTTGCTTTCAATTTCAGGAGATTAAAGGATCCCTTGAAATGCGTGCCTGGGACCCCAGGCTAAGAGCCTCTGCTCCATCTTAGTTGGATACTTTTCTCCTTTTCTGCTTTAGATTTCTACCTCCCAGAGGGCAGAAAGGAAATGTTGGTCAGCCCAGTATCTATCGGTAGTAACCACAGTTCCTTGCATACAGTAGGGGCCCAATAAATGGTCAGTGAAAAAAATGCACACATACTGAAAAAGGGTGAATCATTGACCCCAAAGGATTCAGCAAGAGCACTTGTTCTGAGCCACCCATCGTTAGCTTCTCTGCTTTCTCTCTACCTGGCCACACCTGCCTCCAAAGAAATGAGAGCATCCCCACAACCTGCAGAGTGGGGAATGCAGGGTGCTCCTGACACTCACACAGAGTGACTGACCCGGGCGCTTGCCCCAGACCAGTTTGGCCTCAGTACACTGTCCTCTGTGGTGAAGGGGAGGGTTGCAAGACTGCCCCAGGGGATGCTCTGAAAACTTCTGGGGGCACGTTTTGGTTGTCACACTAATTAGGAATCACCATCAGTGTTTATTGGGTGAGACCCCAGACATTTTGCAATGTGAGGGCAAATTCTACTCAGCAAAGAATTGTCCAAAGTCCCACATGACCTCCAAATGTGCCATCAGATATTCATGGAGTTGAAAATGTGTTTATAACCCTGTGATCCTAGATCCTAGCTCTGTTACATATCATCACAAAGTCATTTTCTGCATGGTTTGAGCATACACTGAATTTTCTGAGAATGCAGGTACCACTTAAGTTAATGGAAGATTATACACTGTTTGATCTGGAACTTTACCAAGAGTTGTTCATCCTTTGAAAAATCATAATACCAATGTCTACACCTCTGATGGGATTGAGTCACCAGCACAGCACACCTGCAGGAGGCTGCATGAGAGAGCTATTGCATTCATAGCGATTCAACATAGACCTGCAAGCTCTATTTCATCTTGTCTTCGAGAGTAGCTGTGGGTAGGCATTTACACATTTAAACGCGTATTCTTCTTTAAAGTTATTTTTAACATTTCTCCTTTAGATTACAGTAAGGGCATTCTGTTGATTTTTAAAGATTATATGAATAGATAGGTTTTATTATCTAGATATTTAATTTCAAGAGAGTGAAAAGCCTGTAAGAACATATTTCCTACAACAAAGTCTAATAGTGAACTATGATGATACCATTTAAATGGTGAATCATTAAGGATGCTCTTAACTTCAAGTAACAGTGTGCTGAATGTGGCTTAAAAAACAACACAAAGACAATTTTTTCACATAACAAGATGGCAGGTGGTTCCAACATTGGTTTAGTGGCTTCATGAGGTGGAAAACAACCTGGGTGATCTCCATCTTTTTGTCTGCTACCTCCAGTGTGCTGGCATTTATCCTCAGGCATGTCCTTTCATGGTTTCAAAAGGCCTGCAGCCACTCAGTTTGTATCCAGAGGGAAGAGGCACTGATTTTCCCTTGCATGGCTGTTCTTATCAGAGAGGAAGACTTTTTCCAGAAATTCTAGGGAAGACTTCCTTTCGGGTTTAATTCACAAAGATTTAATTAGATGCCCATTAATTATATACCCATGGCTGCAAAGCCAGCTGGGAAAGCCGGAGGCGGGCTCCGCTGGCAGGGATATGGGGGAGGGTGACTATCGGTTACAGTCAAAACTGTTTGCTACTCATTGTGTTAACCATTACTCACGAGCAATAAACAAACAAAACAAGAGCAAATGGTAGCTTTAAAATGATGTTATACCTCAACCAGAAGTATGAAAAGATTGGACGTTAGACTCTGATGATGTTGATTTTCATGCCACCTTTGTTCCTACCTGCCATAATTTGATTCCAAGTCAGAGTGGTATGTTCTGGGTTCAAAAAGAGATTAATCTCTGCCGCCTACTTCCCGGCTGTGGTGTGGGTATCAAATGAGAATATATGCAATTATACAAAACTCTTTACACATGTAAGATATTCTTGATCTGATAGCATCAATCTCAAAGAATACTTAAGGAATATAACCGTCAGTTCATTTCACACTAAGTTTCACAGCCTAAATGGGATTTAAAATGGAAAAAAAAATCTGCATGAGATTGAAATTTTACAATGTAACCTTCCAATTCAAATTAGAGAGCTGATAGACTAAACTCTTGGATGTTGAGAATGTGACCTTTTGGAAAAACACAGAACTACAACAAAAAAGAATCAGTATAGACTAAAGACGCAGTCAGCAAAAAAGAGAACAACCTGTCCTGTTTGAATCCCGATTGACCATGCTCTGTTCAAGATCTAGAATACAAGGGAACTGCAGCCAAGAGCCAAGAGTGATACTGTTATCTTTAGCCCCTGCATGGTGAGCATTTAAACGCTCTTCCTGTGTTGTGCAATGGAGCCGGAGCAAAACCAGGAGTAACCACATGTCTGGGCTTGCCCAAGAAGGTCCCAGCTTACTCCTCTTACTTCTACCCTAATTATTAATAGCACTTCTTTCCTTCTCAGAAGTGTCCTGGTTTGGGTGACAAATCATAAATGATCATCTCACTAACCAATTGAAAAGTTCTAGATTATAAACATCAACTCATGCCCAGTCCCCCCGTTGTAGAGCTGAAGAAAGAAAAGCTAGAAGAAGAAAGTTATAGGGTTCAGAGTGGGAGCAGAAGGAGATTAAACAGGAAAAAAAAAAAAAAAGGAATCAATTAAAAAAATAAAACATCAATCCCACATTAGGAAGAACAAAAATCCAGAATGCCATTCCTCCAGGAATTCTCCTCCTTGGCTGGGAGCACTGGTGGGGAAGGAAAATTTCACAACGGCCCAATGAATGGATGGCTTGTTTCCCTCCGAAGAGTCTTACAGCTGGACACCAGTAGTCCGAACAGCGGCCCTGCTTCTCAGGCAGGCTTCCAGGGCCGCCAAGTGTTAGAAGCCCTTCATAGAGCAGCAGATTTTAAAGGTGAATTGAAACTATTTTAAGATCCCTCCAGGGCAGCAGATGGACAGAATGACGGATTGTTACTATGGTGTAGTTGTTTTCGTTCCTGGCCCAACTGTGCACACAGCACCATGGTTTCATGACTGGTGTGGTTTGCTCTCTCTGCAAGCAAGATGCATTCTAAAAAATATGCAAAGAAGGGAGTGTAGGAACTAGATTACAGGTTCTTCTAAATAAAATAGAAAAATATTGACTAGGCTGTAAGAAGACTAGACAAACTGATGTGGAATTTTGCTTTGATAAGAGGACAGTGATATGTACATGAAATTATCCTTTCAGGAGTTTCATTCAATAAGTCAAAACTGAGAGTTCTTTAGATTGGAGCAATGTCACCAAATTCTTTGGCCAAAATAATGATCAATTTTAGTAGAGCTCAGTGGTCAGGTGTTCCAGTTCTGGATCAGATCGCCTTGACTCAAATCCCAGTTCCACCAGTTACCAGTAACTTTAGACAAGTTTCTTAACCTCTTTGCCTCTCAGTTTCCTCATCTGTAAAAAGGGCATAATTATCTTATCTACCTTATAACGTTGCTGAGGAAAGTCAAGGAATGAATTGCTTAGACTAGAGCCTGGCACATAGAAGTGCTTGTTAACATCAGTTGTGGTGGCCATGGCCCTTATTAAAATAGTGTAATTGCAAGGTTCCATTGTAATTTCTTAAATATACAACTTGCTATGCTTAACTTGATAAGCCAGGATAAATTGGCTTTTTTGTTTATTTTTTTCAGGGATTACCCATGCTATTTTGATAAGGATCCTAGTTTCCCTCCCTTGAGTAGGCTAGTGGGGAGAAGGTTTGTGAAAGACCAGAGCTGTTATAAAATATAGTTCCGTTGTGGTATAGCTCTCAGGGGCTTCTCTGCTGCCCTGGTTAGAAAACACCGAGACAGGGAAGTAATAGGAAATCGATGGCAATTAGAGAGAGTTCCCCAAAGCTGGGAAGTTAGGACTGAAATGTCTTCGTTCCACAAACGTCACCTAAGCACTTTACTAGGACCTTCCCGTGCTTCAAAGATGTCCATAATGTTCAAGGAGTTCATTCATTCACTCATTTATTCCACAAATCTTGAGTGTTTATTATGGGCCAAGAACTGTTCTAGGGGCTGGAGCCAGAACAACGAATACAGCAGGGTCCTGAGCACAGGAGTCTCTCAGAATATGAGGATGCTGACGAATAACAATTATCAGATGCATGCTGGAATAGCTCAGCGAACTTGGGCAGCACAGAGAAAGGGTGCCAGATTCAGTCACTTGATGTGTGAGAAGTCAGTCTCAGGTTCTGGCATGGCCAGAGATATACATGGAAGAGTTTCAAAGTGGTGATCCTGATTTGATGTCAGATCGAAAAGAGCATGAAAAGCTTAAAGTCAATCTAGCATGAGCAGCGAGGGGAGAGAGAAGCAATGGGCGAGGCAGGGAGTACATTACACACACTGGCTCTTTGCAGGCAAGCTGCTGAGGTCAGGGTTGCTATGGTCTTTTGACAGATGAGGAACCTAAAGTCGAGTGTTTAAGTGTCTCGGTTGAGGTCTTGAGCTGCTTATCTGTGGAGCTGGGTAAAGCAGGTTGGTGTGGCTGCAAGCCTTGGTTTTTCCACTGCCCAACTGGGGCTCAGTTCCAGGGAAACTAACAGAGCCCAGCCAGGACCTTGTGGGAGAAAAACTAAGAGCATATTGGTACATTCAGAGTGATAGTAATACGTTTAAAATTAGATTATATTAGGAAACTGGCAGTGAGAGGTGTCCCTAGGTGTGCTCAAGCCTGGATGACGATTCAAGCAAATTAAATTCATTATCTATGGCCCAATAAGCCCAAAGACAAATGTTCATTCACGCAGAGAAATAGAGCTGCCTGATCAGATTACTTGTGACTTCGTTCTCCCTCAGACGCCCGTCTGGCCTAGAGCCTTATGCAAATGAGCTTTGGATGTTCATAAAATCTCTGTCTCCCCCAAATGCAGATTGCCACCTGTTCCACCTCTCCCAGCCCAGTTCTCACTCTCAGCTCTCTGGGTTCTTTGATTGGTTTTGCTCCTCGATTTCTAGGACCTCCTTCACCATCACCCCATCCTGGGTCACTTAAGGTTTATATTCAACTCTAAGTTACAGAAAACTTGACTGAACAATGGCTTCAACAAATCAGGTTTCATTTTCCTTATTGGCACCACTGCTGGTGCCGGTGGAGGGGCTGAGGGAGGTAAGGCTGAGATTTCCGTCCATTTTTGCTGCAATCTTGTTATCATATCTATATTCTGGGCAGAAAGAGCAGGAAGCACCAAGGAATGGACGAGACTTGTGTTTAGAAAGCAAAACTTGTCCTAAATTCTCTAACAGACTTCTCCTTGAGTCTAATTGGTCAGAGTTGAGTTTCAAGGCTACCCCAGCCAAAAGGGAGGTTGGGAAGTATAGTTTTTAACTGGGCGCATTGCTGCCTCACACAAATTCAGTAAGGTAGACCTTCATAGAAAGTAGCATCAAGCCAAGATAGCTATAAAAACGTGTCAACAGATCACAAGTTTGTGCCATCGTGTGAGAGAACAAGCTTCCTCAGAGAGTGTCAGAGTTTCTCTTCCACTCACCAGGCACGTCCCAGTGGCTACCACGTGCCAGACACTGTGCAAGGCTCTGGGCAGAAGCAGTAGCTGCTCACTGACTGGCCTTGAGGAGCTTGCCACCCAGTGAGGAGACGCTCAGATCCACAAGGAATTACAATACACCCGGGGGCCGATTTACAGTGCAAGGGTTTGGGATCCATAGAAGTGTCTGGTAGTTTATAAAGATTTAAATCGAAATTTCTTTTTTTGTAAGAAATTAACAAAGGGTTGATGTTTTAGCATGTTGAAAAATGCCGGTTGTCCACTTGGTCATCACATTATCATATAGTAAATAAACCATTTATGGAAAACGTGAGTATGGAAAATGTTTATTTATAAAGTCAGCATCGGAATTCACTAACAACGTCTGATCACGGGGCAGGTCAGCCTTCAACCACTGTCTGTGCTGCCCTCCAGTCTCCATTACTAGAATGTTTGCATAGAAGTTTCAGTGTTCTCAAAAATCAACTCAAAATGGATTAAAGACTTGAATGTAAGACCCGAAACCAGGAGACTTCTAGAAGAAAACATAGGCAGTACGCTCTATGACATTGGTCTGAGCAGCATATTTTCAAGTCCCATGTCTGACCAGGCAAGGGAAACAAAAGAAAAAATGAACAAATGGGACTACATCAAACTAAAAAGTTTCTGCACAGCAAAGGAAACCATCAACAAAACGAAAAGACAGCCTAACAATTGGGAGAAGATAATTGCAAACCACATATCAGATAAGGGGTTAATATCCAAAATATACAAAGAACTCATACAGCTCAACAACAAAAAACCCAACAATCCAATTAAAAAATGGGCAAAAGATCTGAACAGAGATTTCTCCAAGAAGAAATACAGATGGCCAACAGGCATATGAAAAGATGCTCAACATCATTAGCTATCAGGGAAATGCAAATCAAAACTACAATGAGGTATCACCTCACTCCGGTCAGAATGGCTATAACTAACAAGACAGGAAACAACAAGTGTTGGAGAGGGTGTGGAGAGAAGGGAACCCTTGTTCACTGCTGGTGGCAGTGCAAACTGGTGCAGCCACTATGGAAAGCAGTTTGGAGTATCCTCAGAAAATTAAGGATAGATCTACCATACGATCCAGCTATCCCACTGCTGGGTATTTATCCAAAGAACTTCAAAACACAAAGGCATAAAGATACTTGCACCTCTATGTTCATTGCAGCATTATACACAATAGCCAAGACTTGGAAGCAACCTAGGTGCCCATCAAAGGACGAGTGGATAAAGAAGACGTGGTATTTATATACGATGGACTATTACTCAGCCATGAGAAATGATGAAATCCGGCCATTTGTGACAACATGGATGGACCTTGAGGGTATTATGCTGAGTGAAATAAGTCAGAGGGAGAAAGTCAAATGCCATATGATCTCACTCATAAGTAGAAGATAAAAACGACAAAAAAAAAAAAACCCGCATAGCATTGGAGATTGGACTGGTGGTTACCATTGTGGAAGGGGGGAGGGGGGAGGGCAAAAGGGGTGATTAGGGTCACACGTGAGGGGATGCACTATAATTAGTGTTCGGGTGGTGAACATGATGTAATGTATCCAGAATTTGAAATATGATGTACATCCGAAAAAAATAAAAATTAAGAAAAAAAAAAGAAGAAGATTCGGTGTTCTTCCAAATTCGGCACTCTCTTCTTGGTGCCATCTTTCAACAAGATGAACTGCATGGTCAATGTCATAATCCCTTTGCTTTTTTCCAGTGCAACTGAAAACTTTTACTAACTCCAGACGGGATTGCTTTTCACTGCTTCTTAACCTGGGGGCCCTCATGCGATGTCCATTGGCACTTTCTTGTTATACATTGACTCAGAAGTGTAAACACTCTCAGGAAATGTGCCTTCACAGAGCATAGTCTCAGACTCCTGACCAGGCCTGTGACATTGTCATGAGGGGCCCTGGAAATGGACCCAGGCCAGGAGGTTGCCCTGCCATGTTGGCAAGAGTCTCTCTCCACGGTCGCACCCAGGCACCAATGAGAGACCACAAAACCTTTGCCAGGCAGTTTAAATCACATGGCCCTTGAATGTGTGTGTGTGCATACCCATGTGTGTTTATTTGAAGTTTTTACTTTTTAAATATTTTATTCTGAGAAGGAAGCTATGGTGTGATATTTCTGTAGGGATAAACAGTACTATGGGAACTCAAAGGAGGTGCATTCAGTTTGAGGGATCAAACAAGGCCCCTCAGGGGACAGGCCATCTAAGATGACTGAAGGATTTTGAGCTCCCTTCCTTGGACCCCCAGGGCCCCTCCTATTTCTGCAACCAGCCCCCCCCCCCCCCCCCCCCCCCCTAGCAAAGCTTCCTCCATGGAGACGGGGGGAGAAGGTGGGCCTCACGGGGGACAAACCTTCTCTCCAGACAAATTCACTCCATTTCGTGTTGATTGTCTCACCCTAAAGTTCAGAGAGCGACCTTTCTGAGCCCTCCCCAGGACTGAGGCTTCCTGTGCGGCCTGAGGAATAGCGAGCCACCATCTCTGCACCCAAAAGGGTAGAATTTTTTTCCTTCTGTATGGGAATAGCCTCGACTCGTTATCAAGATTTCCATGACAACTTTTAAATGTCAGTTCTGTGAATTTTAATAAAAACATTTGAAATCGGTTTTCTCTTTGGCTTATCTACAGTGATTTGACATTAGAGTTTGGTATTTTTATTGTTTTTGACCTTGTTAACTTTAGAAGGCCTCACTGCGATTTCTTTTTTTTTTTTCTCCAAAGATTTTATTTTTTTCCTTTTTCTCCCCAAGACCCCCCAGTACACAGTCGTACATTCTTCGTTGTGGGTCCTTCTAGTTGTGGCATGTGGGACGCTGCCTCAGCGTGGTTTGATGAGCAGTGCCATGTCCGCGCCCAGGATTCGAACCAACGAAACACTGGGCCGCCTGCAGCGGAGCACACGAACTTAACCACTCGACCACGGGGCCAGCCCCTCACTGCGATTTCTTTTCATATTGTCCTAAGGATTTCAAAAGGTTTTAAGATGAGCTCAAGCTATGTTTCTAAGAATTGATTGAGAAGCAAACACATTTCTGGTTCCAGACCTGTAACCACCACTGAAGCCAGGCCAAAGGCCTGGACATAGACTTACCCCAGCCCAGGAAAGGAGAGAGAGGTAAAGAAGTGAGGCCATGAGGGCGTCTAAGAGTGCCCCAGGCAAGCGTTAGCAGAACCAGAAGGCAAGGCTGTGATCACCGCAAGCAGGCCATGGGCTTCGCCAACATGGTCACAATCGCAAGGGATTGAAGCATTCTTCAAGAATCTCCTGATTCCTCACTGTGCATCCTTGCTAACTAATTCCATTGCTATCCACCTTACCCCAGGGCTTGTGACAAGCAGCCACAGTTCTGGGATCATTGTCCAGCTGGGTGGCTTCCTAAGGAGATGAGGAGGAGGTACAATTATGCCCATCACCGAAGAACCTTGGGTCCTCCAGGATGCTTTCTTATTGATTTGCTGGTGTAATCCTGTCACTAGTTGGTTGGCTACTGGTTTAAAATTTCTCACGTTGATATTCAACCTAAAGGATCGAAATGTTGCAATATCATCGAAACTTTATGCTACCCAAGTGACCATTTTCAAGGAGCTGGAAGGATTTCTAAGTGAAAATGCAGATCCTATCAGGAAGTAAATTGCTTACTTAGATGGGAGGGTATTTAATGTTGCCCTGGACCTCTAGATTATTATTCACCATCCTAGACGGGGCCATTTAGGTTTTTAAAAAAAATTTTTTTTACGGAGTTCATATTGGTTTATAACATTGTGTAATTTCAGGTGTACATTATTATATATCAGTTTCTGTATAGACTGCATCATGCTCACCATCAGTAATCTAGTTTTTATCTGTCACTGTGCATATGTGCCCCTGTACCCCTTTCACCTACCTCTCCGCCCTCTTCCCCTCTGGTAACCACTAATCTGCTCTCTTTGTCCATATGTTTATTTATCTCCCACATATGAGTGAAATCATATGGTGTTTGTCTTTCTCTGTCTGGCTTATTTACCTCAACGTAATACCCTCAAGGTCCATCCATATTGTTGCAAATGGGATGATTTTGTCTTTTTTATGGCTGAATAGTATTCCATTGGATATATACCCACATCTTCTTTATCCATTCATCCTTTTGATGGGCACTTGGGTTGCTTCCACATCTTGGCTATTGTGAATAATGCTGCAATGAACATAGGGGTGCGTAGCTCAAAGAATATGGGGCCGTTTAGATTTTGTGACAGGCTGCTGACTGTTGCTGGTCACTGTGTTCCCTCTGGCTGTCCCAGCTCCATTCTAACCCCGCTGGATTCCGCTATTGGTGGGCCAATCTGGAGCTTCCCTGGGAAGCCGCTCCACTGGCTGATGGTTTAGGATATGGGTTCTGGGTCAGTTCTGAGCTGCCTTCACATATGAGGAGCTTAAGTAAGGCCTTAGTAACCCCCCCCCCGCCCCCTTGTTCTTTCTCTCTTTTCCTCACTCCCCATGTTCTGCTGAGGGCACAGAGAAACTGTGACATGGGAACATGGCCTTACTGAAAGCCTACTGTGTGGAATGCTCTGTGTTGGGGACTTTAGATACAATTTCTCTTTGAAGCTTCATAAAAAACTAGGAAATGAATCCTATTATAATTTCCATTTCGTAGGTGAGGCAACAGGTTCAGAAAAGGTCAGTGACAAGTTATATGGTTAATCTGAGTCAGTCTCGTTCCAGGCCTGTGCTCTTCCCACTCACACTGTGCTGAGCCCTGAAAGTCCCAAATTGTCCTAAATTCCTTAGATATCCCCATCAAATCCCCATAACCCCCCCTTGTGCAGTGATGGAGAGGAGAAGACAGAATAGACGCCATATCTTAGGGCACCTGAAATAAGGCCAAGACACCAAGGTCTAGGGCTCCTGAAAGGAATTTTCCTGGAGCGTGTTAATAACCCAGACAAGGGGGGCTGGCCCCATGGCCGAGTGGTTAAGTTTGCGCGCTCCACTGCAGGCGGCCCAGTGTTCCGTTGGTTCGAATCCTGGGCGCGGACATGGCACTGCTCATCAAACCACGCTGAGGCAGCGTCCCACATGCCACAACTAGAAGGACCCACAACAAAGAATATACAACTATGTACTGGGGGCTTTGGGGAGAAAAAAGGAAATAAAATAAAATCTTTAAAAAAAAAAATAACCCAGACAAGGGTCACTGGTGGTTACACAACCGCCATGGTTCTCCCAGAGGGCTAGTATCCGTAACAGCAGAAATGGGGAACCCCTTAGCTGGTTTAGATAGCGGATAAGAACTAAGAGAAATTATACCTTTGTCTGCACTAAGATTAGGCAGATGAGGGTAAAACACTTTGCTCCTAAAGGGAATCATGTCAACTCCAGGTGTTTTCCATGGTTGTCTAGTACTCATCAAAAAGATAGTTGATAGTTATATCTTTTTTTTTTTCCAAATGACTTAGATTTAATCATCAGAAGGAAATGAAATGGAGCACTTACAACAGAGAAGAGAACACACAGGTGTTTTTGCAAATGGTGCTGGGGCAGAGAGGCTGCCTCCCAAACTGATCCCTACCGAGCAAAGATGCCTGCAGTGGCCCTAGCAGTCTGTTCCAAGAAAGGAGAGGTGGTCCTATGGGCTCATGTCCCCTTGCCCATCACTCACTCCTGACCAGCTTTAGAAGCCCCCCATGCCCTCTCTGGTCATGACTTTTTGTTTTATGGCTTGGGCAATGTCATCAACCTGCAGAACAGGACTGCTGTGTTCACAGTGGTCTTGGCAATTTCTCAGCCAATGGCTACCAGATGCCCGGTTCTTTCATGTCCTGTAAGGTAGCAGTGCCATCATGTCTACCTTAGGTATCACGGTTCTCCTGGGGGGGGTTGTCCCTAAAGGAGGTAAGCATGAGAATGATCTCTACCACAACTATTTACAGAAATTATTTGATGTGGGGAACTGTAGAGAAGACGTAAGAGAAGGGATGGCTCAGTGCCTTCAGCCTCTGGAAAGGGAAATCAGTGAAACCTCAGATGCTCCAGAAGGGTTTTGGGTTGGGGTGTACAACTTAACTTGAGGGAATAGGGCCCAATATACTCCTTACCGTGCTCTTTGTTGTCACAGAACACAGAGAATATGATCATATTTGAACCCACACTGGGAGACAAGGTAAAGACGGATGGTCACTCGCAGCCAGAAGCAGGCCGGCAAGCTCTGGAAGCCCCAGACCCCAGCTGGCCACCCTGAGAACTTGGGGACCAATGTCTGGGCACACCACTGGGGACCTCTGGACTAGTCAATAAAATGATCTGATGAAAAGTCAGAGGAGCCTAATCCTGTTACCACTGATGTGCGTATTTCTCCCTTGGGCAGCTCAGGAATCAACACAACTATTTGGGGTCTGCAATAGCCTCCTAAAACCCTCCCTCTCTGAGCCCAAACCCCACCTCAGTCCAATCCGGAACTCCTGATGGTGAAGAAGAGTCCTTTTGGTGACACATCATCAATTCCATTTCTCTCAAACAGCTAGAATGTCAACAATGCACTAGAGAAAGCATATGAAGGAGGAGAATTTGTCTCTGAGTCACATCATTGCCGGACATTTTGTGCATAATCTGTTCTTTCCATGAAATCTTTGGAAGAAAGCTGCTTTATTTTAAAATGTGACATCCCACCAAAAAGTCTTAAGATATATCTTCTATTGTATTTTGGGTAATATCCCATACTCACCTTGCCACATCTCAGGTCTAATGTAAAATGTTGATCTATAAATTTTAAAGTGATCATATTTTTGATAATTTATTGTGCCTTCAATTAAATTTATGATATAACTAGATATCACAAAGATATGTGATATCCCTGACTGTAGTCCATTGAACCACTGCTAAAAATAACCTAACAAAAGAAAAAAGTGACCTAAACTTGCTTATATCTATTTATCAAATTGAGTTTAATAAGTAGCTTTGATATGACCCAGCAATCCTACTCCTAGATTTATACACCCAGGAGCAATCTGTGCACAGATCTGCCAAAAGACGTATACGAGAACACAAAAGACATACGGCAGCTTTATCCATGATAACCCCCGATTGGAAACAACCCACATGTCTGTCAACAACAGAACAGATGAGTAAATTGTGCTATATCCACATAATGGGACACTCCTCAGCAATAAAGTTTACAAATACTCTTAGTAACACGGAAGAATCTCGCAGACATTATGTTGAGCAATAGAAGCCAGACACGAAAGAGTATATATTGTATGATTTCACTTATATGACATTCAAAAACTGGTGTCTGGAGTGCTTACCTCCAGGTGGAGAGGCGGAGATTGACCGGAAAGAGAACAATGAGCTTTCTGGACACACATGCTATGTCTTGACCTGGGTGGTAGTTCCAAAGGAGTACACGTATTTAAACATTGAGCGGCATACTTCAAATTGGTGGATTTTATGTATTTTACTGTATGTATATTATATCTCAATAAAAAAGTAAAAAGAAAAATAGATTTGACATGAATTTAGTTCCTGGGAAAATTCCCCCTGTGACCTAAATTGCCCTTGTATTAACAAAAAAATGTTAGAAGTTGACCTAGGCAAGACCAGGACTCTCTGGGAGAGAAGCAAGGGTTAACCGTCACATCAGGATCAGCTGCAAAAAGCACTGAGTGAAATTGGCAGATACTTCCTCTGCTGACCTGGTCCATCCGAAAGTCTCAATTTAGTGCTTATTTTACCCTTTCTGCCTTTCACTTTCCTTTCTGGGACTTGTTATGGGCTGAATTGTGTCTCCAAAATTCATATGTCGAAGCCCTAATCCACAATGTGACTCTATTTGGAGATAGGGTCTTCAAAGAGGTGATTAAGATTAAATGAGGCCACTGGAGTGGGCCCTAATCCAATCTGTCTGGTGTTCTTATAAGAAGAGGAGATTAAGACACAGACACACGCAAGGGAAAGACCAGGTGGAGACACAGGGAGAAGACGGCCATCCTAAAGCTAAGGAGAGAGGCCTCAGGAGAAATCAACCCTGCCAACACCTTGATCTCGGACTTCCAGCATCCAAAACTGCGAGACAACAAATTTCGGTTGTTTAAGGCCCTCACTGCGTGGTACTTTGCTATGGCAGCCCTAGCAAACTTGCATAGGTTCTTCCCCTGGTTGAGAAGCCTCACATTCCTGCTCTTGCTTCCTGCCCTCTGTGGCTGCTTCCCCTAAGTGGCCTTAACTTTATCCTTAATCTGTGTCCGGACCTCAATTCCAGAAGATATTTGGCCTTCTGGACCCAGGGCATAATCCAAGAGCAAACCACTTTAGACAAACACGGGAAGCCCAAGCCCCGTTTTCTGAAACACGAAAAAAAAGAAAGCATAGAGAACGGAGATGAACAAACACAATACCCCATGGAACATCTCAGTCTCCTTAGCTTCAAGCTTCTCCCAAAGGGAAGTAATTGTTCTGCTTGAATGGGGGACTTTTTTTTAAAAAGAGAGAAGTGGGTGATGGAGCAGATGAGGTCCAGAGCACCAGAGAACTGTGTTTTTTCATGTTAACATTGGTAAAACCATGAGAGACTGACTTCTACTTCCATAAAGATGGGGTAGATGTAATTTTCCCTCTCCCTTTTGCCAAGTACAACTAAAAACTCTGGACTTTGTGTATGAAACCACGTAAGGTGGAAAGAAGAGGTCAGATCAGCTAGAGACAGCCTGACCCAAAGAATGACACGGTGGTGAGTTCCTGGGTTTTCTCTTTTGCCTCGTGTATCCCAGACTTGGAGCTGCAGAAGAGGGCAAATGCTAGGATGCCAGTGGGCACACACGAGAGAAAGCCCCAACTAAAGCCTGCTGTCTTGAGCCAGAGGACCAGGATCGGGGCAGCCTCGTAAGACAGGTTATTCTAGACAACAACTGTTCTACTCCAGTAAACACCATGGAAAAAACTGTGGCCCCAATCACGCCAGGAAAGGCCAGGTAGGGAGCCTAGAGTTTCATCTTTACAGGCTGCAATAAGGTATCCCAAGCCTGCTCCCTCCCTACTCCGCACCAGGGTGATATCAGAGAAAGCTACTAGGGAGCCAGGACGTGACTCCACTACGTAGTAACACCACCACCCTACCACAGCGGAATGCACATTTTTTACCAGCCGACAGAACAGATATCAAGATAGACCATATCCTGGGCCATTAAAAAAAAACTCAATAAATTTAAAAGAATTGAAATGATACAGTGTGTTCTCTGACCATAATGGAATCAAACTGGAAATCAATGACTGAAAGATAACAGGAAAATCTCCAAACACTTGCAGACTAAACAATAGTGGATTATTATGTCTTCTGAGGGAACAGACCCTTTGATCATTATATTGTCTCTTTATTTGTCTTTGGTAGTTTTCTTTGCTTTAACTACTTTATCTGATATTAATATAGCCACTCCTACCTTCCTTTGATTAATGTTTGCAAGAATATATCCTTATCTATTTTTCGCTTCCAACTGCCTATATCATTATATTTGAAGTGGGTTTCTTTTTTTTTTTTTTGAGGAAAATTAGCCCTGAGCTAACTGCTGCCAATCCTCCTCTTTTTGCCAAGGAAGGCTAGCCCTGAGCTAACATCTGTGCCCATCTTCCTCTACTTTACATGTGGGACGCCTACCACAGCGTGGCTTGCCAAGCGGTGCCATGTCCACACCCAGGATCTGAACCGGCGAACCCTGGGCTGCTGAAGCAGAACGTGTGAACTTAACCACTGCACCACCAGGCCGGCCCCTGAAGTGGGTGTCTTGTAGACAGCATATAGTTGAATCACATTCTTTAATTCACTCTGCCAATCTCTCTTTTAATTGGTGTATTTAGACCATTTACAAGCACTGAATGCTTTCTGCTTAAGATGGGGAAGAAGGCAAGGATATCCAGGCCCACTACATAGTGCTACAAGTTCTAGCCAGGGCAGTAAGTCAAGGAAAGGAAACAAGAGACATACACATCAGAAAAGAAGAAATAAAACCATCCCTATTTGCAGAGGGCATGATTGTCTACATAGGAAATCCCAAGAATCTATGAAAAAACTCCTAGAACTAATAAATGAGTTCAGCAAGTTCATACATACATACATAAACATACTCAACATAGTAAAGACATCGATTCTCTCCAAATTAACGTATAGGTTTAACGTAATTTCTGTCAGAATACCAGCAAGAGTTTTTGTAGATATAGACAAAATATTCTAAACTATACATGAAAAGGCAAAGGAGGTAGAACAGCTGAAAAAAAATTTAAAGAAGAAAGTGAGAGGAGTCTGTCTATCTGATTTCAAGCCTTATTATGTAATAAGTAATATTATATAATAAACAATCGAAACTGTGTGATATTGGCAGAGGGATAGACACATAGATCAGTGGAACAGAATAGAGAACCCAAAATAGACTCACGCAAATATGCTCCACTGACTTTTGACAATGTGCAAACACAATTCAACGGAGTCAAGGTAGCCATTTTCAACTAATGGTGCTGGGACATCCATTGGCAAAAAGCCAACCTCACCTCAGTCCCACCCCTTCTACAAAAACTAACTCACAATGGCCACAGACTTAGATGTAAAAATGTAAAACTTTTAGGAGAAGATCTTTGAGATCCAGAGCTAGGCAACGAATTCTTAGACTTGACAGCAAAGCACAATCCACAAGAAAAAAGTAAACTGGGGGCTGGCCCCGTGACCAAGTGGTTAAGTTCGCGCGCTCCGCTGCAGGCGGCCCAGTGTTTCGTTAGTTCGAATCCTGGGCGCGGACATGGCACTGCTCATCAAACCACGCTGAGGCAGCGTCCCACGTGCCACAACTAGAAGGACCCACAACGAAGAATATACAACTACGTACCAGGGGGCTTTGGGGAGAAGAAGGAAAAAAATAAAATCTTAAAAAATAAATAAATTGGATTTCATTAAAATTTAAAACTTTTGCCCTACAAAGACTATGTTAAGAGGATGAAAAGATAAGCTACAGATGGTGAGAAAATATTTGAAAACTACATATCCAACAAAGAACTAGTATCTGGAGTATGTAAAGTACTCTCAAAATTCAACAGTAAGAAAAAAAAATCTCAGAGAATGGGCAAAAGACGTGAAGAGATATTTCACAGAAGAAATATACAGATAACAAATAAGCATATGAAAAAATGTTTGTCATCTTTAGCCATCACAGAAATGCAAATTAAAACTACAATGTGATACCACTACACACCTATCAGGATACCAAGGACGTAGAGAAACTGTGTCACTCATATGTTGCTGGTGGGAATGTAAAATGGTATGGCCACTTTTGAAAACGGTTTGACAGTTTCTTTAAAAAAAATAAACCTGCAGCTACCATATGACTCAGCAACTGCACTCCTGGGCATTTATCCCAGAAAAACGAAACTCGTGTTCACGTAAAAACCTGGCTACAAATTTTTATAGCAGCTTTATTAATAATAGCTCAAAACTGGAAACAACCTATACGTCGTTCAGCGGGAGAATGGTTAAACAAACTCTGGTACATTCTTACCGTGGAATACTTCTCAACAATAAAAAGTAGTGCACTATTGACGCATATAACAACCTGGTGAATCTCTAGAGAATTATGCTGAGTGAAAAAAACCACTCCTATATATGATTCCATGTATATAACATTATCGAAATGACAAAATTACAGAAACGGAAAACAGATTAATGGTTGACAGAGGGTCAAGAAGGAGGGAAATGAATTTGGCTATAAAAGGTCCACATGGGGGATTCCTGTGATGATGGAACTGTTCTGTATCTTGACTGTCTCAATATCAATATCCTGGTTGTGATATTGTAGTATGGTTTTGTAGAATGTTACCATTTGGGGAAACTAGGTGAAAGATACAGGAGATGTCTCTGTATTATTTCTTACAACTGCATGTGAATCTACAGTTATTTCAAAATAAAAAGTTTGGTTAAAAAAAAAGAGAGACAGAAACAGAGAAAGGTCATGAAAACAGTACAAGGAGAAAATTCTCAAAATAGACTCTGATTCCGTCCAGTATTTCTAATCCTGGTGCGTTTTATGAGCACAGCCTTTCTTAGAGTTTAGTTTGTAATAATCCAATATGGAAAACAAAGGAATCAAATGAGGACACCAGCAGAGTGAATTTGTTTTACTAAGGTAAACTTGCTGTTCACCAGCCGTTGACCCTTCTATAAGAAATGGCACATCGCTCTGGATGACACTCAAAGTCTATCCAGAAGAGCTCCTCCCAGCTGTGGGTTGGCTTCTCCTTGTAAACATGTAGTAAAGGAAAAGCTGATAAGGGTCCTGCTTTTCCGAGCCCTGTGCTCCTGATTCTCAGAAAGGAGGGGAGTATGCACGGACGCATTTCAAGATCTGAAAAGACTCTCCTTCAGTCAAACATGGGTTCATCCTTGCTTCTTTGAATGATGGAAGGAGCTCAGCTTTTGACTTCTGCTTAGTTTCAGGGTATCATCCGTAGACAGACAGACGGGGTGGAGAGGAGCACACTGCAGAATAGCTCCTACTTTCTGCCCAGAGCACTGGAAAGGAAGTGCAGCCCACCCAAGGGTGGGGCATCAGGAGAACACAACCCTGGGAAGGGCGCAGGGAGTGACTGACCAGTGACAGGACAAAGCCCCTACTGCTGGGATGTTAGTCCCAAGGGCTAAGGAAATGTTCTTTTCATGCCCTGCAGGTAAGGCCACTGGCTTGACCTACCTCTTCCCCCTCTCTATCCTTGACATTGCCTAGAAGGAAGGAGGTGGAACAAAGGTCTAGGAAAAATAGTGAGAGATTCTATCACCAGCATCTAACCTCTGACCTATGGCTTCAGTGCAGGAGAACTGAAACCAGGAAGAGATAAGGTACAAAACAGTACCTCTTAAATTTTTCACCAAAGTGTATGCCCCAGACATGGAAGAGAGGTAGTACCTACCCCCAGCAGATCCCAGGGTGCAGCCTGAGGCAATCCACTATACTTTAAAAATTTCTTTGAGGTTGCACATTTGCATAAGACTCCATACCGCATCTGTTTTAATCACTGTAAAAAAGGATGTGTTGAATTACTCACTATCAAGCAACTTGCCCTTTCAGAGAGACAGCCATGCTCAACTCATGGCTTTGGGCATAGAAGTCATGTCATGCTGTAGCTGAGGGTCTGGACTCTGGAACCAAATTGCCCGGATTCGAGTCGTGCCTCTGCTTCTTGCTATCTGGATGACCTCAGGCAAGTTCCAAATCTTTCCATGCCTCAGTTTCCTCCTTTATATAATGAGGATAACAGCAGTGCCTACTTCATAGCGTTGTTGGAAAGATTAAAAGAGTTAATGTAGGGGAGGGTGAAAGGGGTAAAGGGGCACATATGTATGGTGACAGATGGAGCCTCGACTTTTGGTGGTGAACACGATGCCATCTATACAGAAGCCAACATATAATGATGTGCACCTGAAATTTACATAATGTTATAACCAATGTGACCTCAATAAAATTCTTTTAAAAAGAGTTAATATGCATCAAATACTTGGGACACATGCTCCATAAATGTTAGTTTTTATCATTATGAGTTACTCTCTGGCATTTCACAGCAGTACTTAGATCCCACTTGAAAAGCAGTTGATAACACAGCAAAGATAAACTTGCAAGGTAAAAATACTGAAAATTATTTCCGTTCCCAGTTAGCAAACGTAGAGATAAAGCATTATGTTTTTGTTATGTTGGCAAGAATGTGTCTGGGCTCAGACTTGTACTCCAGCTGCTTTAAAGTCACAGTTCTGAACCCATTCAGTAATGAAATCTGTCTCCCTTTTTCACCAAGCTGACAAAGGATTTGTGCTCCGTGAAACACTGAATAATATCAATGAGACTATTCAGAGATTGGGCTCTGCAGTTTCTGTGCATCAACACCCTGCGTACTCCCCCTTTTTAATAAATGGATAAATACTACATTTGACGATGGTGACATTATCCATGTCCTCCACGGCGGCTACTTTGTTGGCTACATTCGGGAAGTCTGAAAGGCTGTGGAGAATGTTAACAGGGTTCAAATACGGGCCTTTCGCAGCAGGCTCTTCGTTAGAATGTGGCGCTGGGAGAACCTTCTGAAGCTGGCCCAAGGTAAACAGAGGATTTGTCACACACACGGCAATGACATAAAACTGGTGTAGGATGGTGCCCCTGGTTTTTCTGAAGTATGAGATCCTAGTCCAACCCTCCGAGTTAGGGCATGAGAGGTCTGTATTGGGGTGGCTGCTCTAGAAAGCTACCTTTAAATCAAATATCCTTAGAAGCCAGAATCCTTTGTTGTGTGCGGGGAATGCTCCCCAGCTGTTTTCTGTTTCCACTGAAGGCAGGACAGGAGGAAATAAAATGGATCAAACAGCACAGACAGGATTTAGCTTAGATATAAGAGAAAACATCCTGACAGTGAGAATTATTGACCAGTCAGGAAAGCTACATGGGGAAGCATAGGACTGTCTTCTCTAAAAATCTTTTAGAAAAACCCTGACATGAGCTGAGAAAAAGAAGGCTCTCTCTGAATCAGTGGTCAGCAGGCAACGTTCCCAAAAAGGGGATACCTATTGACCAACTCCTGATTTTCCGAAATATCGGTGGAGGATGGAAAACCCTCCAGACTAAAAAATGTACTACACGTCCCCATAATCTTGGTTAATGGCCTTCACTTTTAAAATGTAAATACTGCCAAGTGGTCACTTTATATCAGCCATTCCTACCAGTGTGAATCATCAGAATCAGAGAACCTCCTAAAAATGCAAGTAGGGTGCTTTCCCCAAGGAATGAAAGTTTAGAGAACTCGGAAGAAAAGGCCTGGTCCATCCTGGACGATGAGCTGAGGGGAGCCTTTGGTGCCAGAAAGAAGGGGAGCTGCTGAAGTTGGAGAGGATGAAAGGGAAGCAGGAAGACCTCAGACTCACTCATCGTCTTCTTCATGCTTTTATCAAAGTTTCTATCAACCTACACGACTGCTAAGGAACGCTGCACACCCTCTGCTGCCCATCTCTGGCTCCGTGCTGGGAATTCCTAAGGTGGGAATTAGAAGACTGTCAAGATTCCTTCTGGACTATCATTCTCTGATCCTGAGATGCCTCTATTTCCCAAAAAGCCACACACTGTCTTCAACAGAAGCTCAGAGAGTCCCAAAGGGGACGAGACGTGACATGGACAAGGACAAAATGGAATCGTTAAAGGAGACACTGTATTGAGTCGCCATAGAAGGAGTGGAACTTTCAGTAAGAAAATAGAGAGGTTATATATAATTTAATAACAATAGCTGACATTTATGGGAACTTAATATGTGCCAAGT
Organism: Equus quagga; assembly: GCF_021613505.1. Classification (NCBI taxonomy): domain Eukaryota; kingdom Metazoa; phylum Chordata; class Mammalia; order Perissodactyla; family Equidae; genus Equus; species Equus quagga. Next base: position 17,395,345 of record NC_060274.1, on the reverse strand, counting down.
GCTTTTTCTATGTTATCTCATTTAATCCTCATGACAACGCGTTATTATCCCCCTTCTAGGAAACTGTGAGGAAACTCTTACACCAAGAGGTGTGGAATTGTTCAGTGTCCCAGCTGGCAGGTGGAGGAGCTGAGCATCCAATCGCTATGCTCCCTGGGCATGTGCCAGATGAGTCTCTCCTTTCTCTTTGTTGACTCTCTTCTGCTGAGCTTGTGGGGCGAGACTGAGCCTGTGGGGCGAGACGGAGCTTGTGGGGCGAGACGGAGCCTGTGGGCCGAGACGGAGCTGTGGGGCGAGACGGAGCTTGTGGGGCGAGACGGAGCCTGTGGAGTGAGACTGAGTTTATGGGGTGAGATTAGCTGCGTCACAATTGGGAAGCACCAAAGGAGCCCCAGGAAAGAGAGAAGGAGTGAGAGGCTTAGACCAGCTCTGTTCTGGCAATCAGGAGAGAAGGCTCTGTCCTTGGCCTTTGAGTCATTTCCTCCTCTGGAAATAGAAGGAGTAAGATCCAGAACTCTTGCTGCCACTCCTCTCTCCCATGCCCGCCGCAGACCAGTCTTGCTGAGCCAGAACAAAACCTCAAAATCTTTGTCAACACAGTGCTCTAAGCAGCCAGTACTGAAACCGGCAATCAAAACGAAACCTTTTTGCTATTCCTGACCTGACACACAGCCTGTTTTCTTTTAAAACATCTGAAACCCACTTACAACTCAGGCGTAAACATTCATCATCGCAGAACTGCCCAATCAGTAAATCACGATGACAGCAAGAAAGGTGTGACCAGCTGGTCACACACAGCTCTGTGGAACCACCTACCACTTCTTCCATCCTGAGTGCATCCTCTGGTAATGCTTGGAATTGGTTTTCAAAGAGCGCTCCCTTTTCCTGCCAGGGCCAATCAATGATAGAGGTGGAGCTAAGACCTGTGTAAAGAGAAGGTGCTGGCGAGGCGGCTGGGAGCTTGACCTTAAGCTGGTGTTGGGTGCTACTCCCAACCCAGGCTGGGAGGGGGAGCAGAGCCTTTGTGAGAGCTTTCCCAGGCTTACTCCAGTCCACAAACCAGCTGAAGGATGTTGTCACCAGCCAAAGGGAGAATGTCTGAGACCCTACCCCAGGGAACTCCCAGTTTTTCAAACACAATGTTCCCCTTTTTAATGAAAGGACATTCAGCCCCAGTGAAACCAAGCTCCAGTTTCCAGAGCCTCTTTCACTGCTCTTACTTCCCCAGCTCAAGAAAGGAAAACCTGAAGGGCCAAAAAGCACTGGCCCACAGGGAATATTTGCATAGCAAAAGGACTTGAAACCAGTTTGCAGAAGTGACAGAGAAGTAATTCTAGACATTGAAGAGGGAATGTTCCAGAGGAATGAAGAGTCTAGAGAGAGAAAATGGAGAAGATAGAAAAAGGGCTGGGCAGCTACCCTTGGTCACAGCAGACAGAACAGAATTCTTGCTTTCTCTGTCTTCCACGAAGGAAGCAGAAGTGTCCTGGAAGCTGATGGTGTTTCTTAGGTGCACAAAGTAGAACAGTCGTGTACATTGCTTTGCCTTTCAACTACTTCCCCTCAAGGAAAGATATGAATAAAGCGGTTGTGGGTGGATTTGAGTTTTCCTTTTTGTTTTTTACAGTAGCTAGCTAGCTATATATACGACATGTGGTGTTTTACTTCCAAGTTCCCCATCTGACATAAAGTCCAGAATGGTAACAATAGAGCTTTTCAGGAAAAGAAAAGACATTTTTTTTCACCCTTAGGATATGATTTAAATAAAACTGCAGAAAAAGAAAATGATCTGGGAAGAGAAAAGTTGCCATGACTCTGCCTAGATGCTGAAAATGAGAAAAAGACATGAGCAGGAATCCACAAAAAAGGCCAAGAGAGATCAAGAAAGAAGAAAAAAGAACAAGATTATGAAGAATGTCTGAACATTAGGATCATCATTTGTTTATTCCTTTTTCTCTCCTATTTGGCAAAGTTGAATTCAAGAGAATTTGGTGAATAAAATGGTCAAACACTAACGTTTTAGCTACTAAATGGAACCAGGTGTTCCATCATCATCATCTTCATCTTCTACATTCAAGCGCCATCTTGCTAACACAACCCACGCTTTCTGCCATGATAACTTGGAGAGATGAGAAAAGGAAAGATTCCTGGAGGAGTAACAAAAGATGCTGCTGGGCTCATCCTTGCCTGACTCTGTTGAAAGTCAGTGATGGGATGGAGAACTACCTAGAATTTATAGGAATACTCAGAGAGAGCTACTCAAGAAGAAAACACCCCCTTTGGTACTGTCTCTGGGGCTTATGGGTAGGTTTCTCTTTTGAGGTCCTGGATTTTCAGATAAGTAAAATGTTGCTTGCAAAAGTAGCCTGACTAGCCATCAGGCAACTTTCATGGGCTTACAGTTCATTAGAAGCACAAAGCTACTAAAGAGGAACTTGACGTGATCTGGGGGACTCAAGAATGTAAAAAGATCTACATACTCAGCAATGCTTGGCTGTTGAGTGGAAGAAGAGACAGACTGGAGATTCTGGGGAAAAGAGAAAACACTGACAGGCAATAAAAGCTGAGATTCTGAAGTTTACACACGGGCTTTTGCATCCTCCGTGTATACAAAAATATTGAACTAAGATGTTAAATTTTCCACTGTTAATTTCTTAACCTATCTAAAACAAACCATTATTGAGACAGAAAACCTGCATGAACAAAATTTCCTTTAGAGTAGCCCATTAAAGAAAGAACTGTATGTTTAATAGCTACACACCAACAAACTGATAATCATTAAAAGGAAAGATAAGGAAAAGACCCCCCAAAAGCAGGGTGTGGGGCAAAATCTAGATAAAGAGCCATATTTCCTAAAAACAAGTATGCAAATAAAATAGGACCAGGCAAAAGGCACTGCAGAGAAAGAGCAGGAAGCCAAACAATGGCTTTATTGATTTAGGACATGTGGATTTCATTAGGAAAGCTGAATGCGTAAAAATGGGTTGTGATATCTGAACCGAGGCAAGGAGCAAAATTAGGTCACAGAGCTCCTCGGACAAAAGGCACGATGGATCTTTATTAGGTAATTGGACTCGGAGGTAGGAGGGAAAAAATAATTTTATTCCTCCCCAGCCCCCCTTTGGATAGTTTTTAAGCCCTTAAAGGTAAATCTGCATGTTGAATTGAAATGGCAAATCCCAGGGCCCCACTGTTTGACACAGCATCTGTGCTGCCAAAGAAGCCCTGGGCTAGAAATAAGAGATTCCCCGGGAAAAACCCTCACTCTGATATGGAAATAAATAATGCAGAGATCAAAGCCATGCGTGTAAGACATCCCCATGGCCCCAACGCAAAGCTTCAGCTGAATTTGAAAGTAATAAAGTAGCAATAATAATATTTTTTCACTCGGATAGACATTTTCCTCTTAAGAGCCCATGGTAGCTTCTATAAAGTTGATATGCTATTCATGTGGGAGCCTCGTCTTAATAATAATGGACACAGAAGCAACCAGCACTGCACTGAACTGTTCAAAGGAGAAAACTTGTACTCAGCAAATACAGAGATGGTGTGATGGGAATCCTTTTGCATAAGCCTCTTAATTCAATTCTGACCCTCTGGCTTGGCATGCTGAGTCCAGGCAAAATTTTTCAATGATTTTTAAATCCTTATTTCTTTCTTTCTGTTCCTTTCCCTCTGTGCATTCCTTTTTCCAGAACTTTCTCACTTTTATCTTGTGACCTAGCTGCCTCTTCCTGCTTCCCATCAAGAACCATGAGCCCAGAAGCTGGCCCTTCCCTGACACCCTTGCTCATCCCGTCTCCCCGGGATCTTGTTCCCCTGTGACCAGCCCAGGGAAGGGATCCTCACATCAACGGACACAAGCAGGAGTTACTGGCTTAATGTTTTATCCCTATCAGATAATACTTACACTTAAATGGTTTTCTTAAAGACATCTCAACACACAATGTCATAAATTGAGCTCAACAACTATGAATGAATTTACTGACCCCAAAATTGTACTAGCCCTTGAGAGGCTAGAGGAGTACAGTCATGTACCGCGTAACAACGTTTGGTCAACAATGGACCCCATGTATGACAGTGGTCCCGTAAGACTAGTACCTTACAGCCTAGGTGTGTTGTAGGCTATTTCATCTAGGTTTGCATAAGTACACTCTATGATGTTCGCACAACGACGAAATCGCCTAACGATGCATTTCTCCAAACATACCCCCGTTGTTAAGCGACACATGACTGTAAATGAGTTTTTAGAGCACCTGATTGTGCAAGTATCCTGCTAAACTCTTTGAAACTATGCAGATAAATGCAGCACTTAACCATCCTGTCTCCAAGGATTTAAGACGTAATGAAGGAAGTCAAGCAACTTTCATGCAAGGCTGGTGTGTGGTACGGGTGGGCTTGGGAGGCGTTCTCCCTTGGGTGAGGGGATTGGGGACAAATGCACAACATGGGGCCTTTGTCTATGTTTTGAAGAAGGGTCATATTTCACCAGGTAGGTCAGGGAGGATTAGAGCAGTGAACAAAGCTTGAGCAAAGATGGGAAGGGTTCTAACAGGGGCCTTGTTCCTTAGCCCTCAGGGATGGACTAGCGATGGAAGGCCTCGATAGCGTGGATAAGGAAAGAGGGGCCCCAGTGTCAGGCTTTCATCTGCCAGCCGGAGTAGTCCAAGCTGTCACCCCATGGACTCCAAATGGAGGTGAGAGAGAGGTGAGGGGAAAGAAAGGGCTGGAAAAACATGTTGGGATTCCATGTGGCAGGCCTCAAATGCCAAACCATGGAGTTTAGATCTAATTCCAAGCGTCACTAGGGAGCCTCAGAAAGCACAGTAAATAAGCTTTTCAGTCTCACATACATGCAAGTGTGTGTGACCGTGTGTGTATACATGTGTGGTGTGTGTGCCTAGGTGTGAGTGTGAGGGCATATGTATATGGGTGAGTGAGTCTGGTGTGTGTGTCTGTGGGAGTGTGTGGATGTGTGTGGGAGTGTGTGTCACACGTACGTGTTAATGTGTGAGTATGAACGCGAGGGTATGTGTATTGGTGTGGGAGTGTGTGAACAGGGTGGGGGGGTGAGTCAGCGACTTTGACGGGCTAGGCAGAGTGGAGGGAGAGCTGAGCTTCCTGCAGGGGGACCTGGATGGACTCTGAGATCAGAGTCAGTTCCCCCTGACTCTGGGAGGGGTCGCTGCCAGCCCCGAGGGCCTCTGCTGCCCTGGCCTGGAGCCAAGTCCTGGTGCTGATCCTCTGTGACATCTGCCCATCAGTGAAGGATGGTGATCCCTGAAGGACTCGGGCCCTCCCCCAGGTCCTTCCTCCCTGAGGAGAGTGCAGATCTTCCTTTTCTCTTCCTCGTGCCCTATTTTTTTTTAATTTCATATATGTAAGAGTGTGTGTATGTGTGAGTGTGTATATGTGCATATATAATTTTTAAAACATAGAGCCTAAGGAAAGGTTTTATTTGGATCTTATTCTTCAACCTATGGCTTATGAGCAATGTGACCTTGGACAAGTTATGTAACTCATTTCTTTATTCTACGAATGTTTGCGAAATGCCTCGTATATTCCTAGCACCGTCTTGCTAGAGTGATTTTAGAACAAAACAGGGGAGGACCCTATCATCTAGCAGAGGAGCCAGCCATTACAAGACATCATACACATCTGTAACTATACATTGAGAAAACGGCCGTCGGTCAATGTACAGGCTGCTATGAGACAGTGTATTTGGGGCCTTATTTTCCCCCGGGGGAACTGGAGGAAGCTTCCTCATCTGTTAATTGGAGATATTGGCCCTGAGTCAGTGGGGTTGCTGTGATGATGAAACCTGGTTGTGCGTGTACCCCAGTGCCTGACAAAGCAGTGGTTATTATATTATTGTGGTGAAGGCAGAACATTCAAGATTATATTCTGTTGGTTCAGATTATGGACAAAGGAGGAACGACACTGGACGCCAATGGTTTCTCTCTGGAACAGAAGGGAGGTTAACCCCCAGCAGGGCTGGCCAGCAAGGCCAGGGAGGCCGCCAAGCTGTGACACACCTGGAGAACACAGCAGCCACAGACCATGGCTCAGAAGCAAAAGCATCCGAGAGCTGGAGCCCCCAGAGGGGAGAACCATCCCCAGAGCCAAGCTGGGGACACCCACCAAGGACAAACCAACTCAAGTCACGTGCTCCCAGTGTGGGGATGGGCTGCTCCGCTGCGGGTCTTCCGACTTCTGGCCAGACACCGCTCTGGTCTCTTTTCCACCAACACACAGCACCATCTTGAATCACAATGGTGAAAGGTGTGTGACAGAATCTGATCCACACATTCCTTTCCAATAAGAAGTATCTCTCAGGTCAAACCCCAGCTTCTTCGGAAGTGTTCAAAGATGTTGAACACAATTTTTCCATTACCTGGCAGCTCCTGGTGACAAGCGGATACTCGGTGTTTGCTGAATCACTGGCCCGTTGAAGAGAATCCTGGGGGCGGGGGGGGGGGGTGTTTTTTTGCATTTTTTTATGGTGGTAAAATACACACAACATAAAATTTACCATGTTAAACATTTTTAAGGGCACAGTGCAGTGGCATTAAGTACATTCACATTGTCATGCCACCATCACCACCATCCATCTCTAGAACTCCTTTCATTTTGCAGAACTGAAACTCTGTAGCCATCAAACAACAACTCCGCATTCCCTGCTCCCCACCCCTGACACCCTGCTCCTTTCTGCCTCTATGGGTGTGACTACTCCAGGTACCTCATGTCAGAGGAATCAGACAGTACCCGCGGATGCCTTGACTTAGCACAGTTAGTAAACCTAGTGGTTTTTAGGAGTTAATGCAGCTTCCACATGTGTGTGAGCCTGGGAAACAGGGTAAATACGAAGCACACTTGGCCAGAGAGGTATCACAGTGGAGCGTGATGAACTGGAAGCTGAGCCAGGCTGCCAATCTGAAGCCGCAGTCCTGTGTCACAGGCCATGTGATTTGAGACAATTCACTTAAACTCTCCGTGCCCGGGCTTCCTCACACATAAAATGGAAATAATGACAGTGCATATTTATGGGGCTATTGTGAGGATCAATGAGTTAATATATGTAAAACACAACGATGCCCGGCACATAGTCAGCACTGGACACATATTAATATCATTTAAAAGAAGGGCATACATGGACATATGTTTAAATGTAAAATTATAAAGTCTGCATTCTCACGAGACACTTCAAGGTTTTGAACTGATGATTACGAGGAAGGCAAAAATGTCTACTCTCAAAAAGAATACCTTATATTCATTTGGAAATTTAAACAGGAATTTTCTATTTGAGACAGAGAAAGAAAAATGTGTTCAATCCAGCGGCCCTCAATCTTAAGAAAAGATGAGATCTAAAAGGATTCTGGGAAGGTTTACAATAGACGTGCCCCAAACTGCCACCTGACAGACACCGCAACCAGAGGCTGAGTAAAGCGCGTCCCTTTCAAGAAATGGAAAGTAAAACTTAAGACATTTGGTGATGAGGCAAAATATCTTAATATTGCTAATGTTCAAAGGTTGAGATTTGGAGATCTGATGAACAGAGAACTCTCAAAGAGAGAAAAAGAAATCTTCTATTGTTGCCTATTTATGGAAAAAATGTCCCCGTTATCGAACAGTGTTGACTGTTTATCTTAGAAAAGCTGATTTTATGGGTTCTAAAAAAACCAAAGAGATCATTTTGAGTGTAGATTTTGCAAACGGAATTTCTTGTCCGTGTATTAACTTTCTCCACCCAGTTTTCTTTTTCTCCTCAGAGGTCATCATTGTGGCTTTGTGGCTTAACTTTGCAAATACATGTTCCAGAGTCCTGTCGTCTGCTCTCCCAGGACTTTTGCAGCAAAGCCATGCTGTCCCCAGGCTGGGGCCCCGTGATGGCCTCCCAGAACTGCCAGGTGAGATTGGTTTATCACTTCGTCTGGTCAGAGATTGGCTTTTTCCCCCCACCCCTTCTATGAGTTTGGCACTCAGCGAGCTTTGGGCTAGACCAAAATCGAAACAGCCTAATGTGGTTTACTGGGGAGCCCTTGAGAGGGTCATTTGAGTCAGGCCATGGGTTTAAGAGTGGAACAGCCAGAGGTCAAGTCCCTGCTCCCATTCCAAGTCTGAAATCAAGTGGTTCTTCACTTCCAGTCGCTCTGTCAGGACAAAGAATTAAATTGCTTTAACCCTACAGAGGTTGTTTCAGAAATACAGCTTTCTGTTTAGAGAGAATACTCATAATTCTCTCTTCCCTCAAGCTTTTACATGGCCCCTTTTGTGCCGCATACCCAATGAGAGTCCTGTCTTAAAGGGCTTTTCTGAACTGTTTAGTCAGGAAGCTCACGGAATGCACTCTGACAAGTGAAGCCCACGTTTCCCTATTTACTGAGGCTCTTTGTTTTCCTGTATCAAACATCTCACGTCTTACCCATCTGCCAATAAAGATTCAAGACTTCAGTCGCAGGGAAAGGAAAGGGGAACTTGTGGAAATTAGTGGAATCCCAGTAAAAGGGGAACTATTTCATTAATTTTATTTTTAAAAGTAGATTTTCAAGAGTACTAGAAAATTCCCCCAGTTGTTTCATTAGCAAGAAAACACAGTATGTGTCAGGATATGAAAACAGGAAAGGGGGGAGTGAGCAGCCACTGTTTGATCATCTCAATCAAGGGGAAATTTGTCTGAGGTAAACAGTTCTCAGAAATAGCAATGATTTCATGAATTTCATTTTTTAAATGGTTGTGGTATTGTCCAAGTCAGGCCTAGACTAAAAGTCCACACTCTTCAGGGCTATGAAAGCCAGTGTGAGTCAGTGGACTATCTTAGAACTTGAAAGAATTAACTTGGGACCCAAAATGGTGATGATTTTACTATCAAGGAGTAACAGAAAGAATCATGTCTAGTTTCTAGGGATTGGAAAAACAAAAACCAGACAGAATTAGATACCTGACAATAACAGCATGGAGATGGATTGGGAGGTAGTTGTAGGTAAGACATATGGACATACTTGGATTATTCAAAAGGATAAGATATTAACATTAGATTGTTAATGAGATATTCATGATAAAATTTCTAGGGGAGCCACTAAAAACCTAGAAATAGAGTGCATAACTTCCAGACTAGTTGAGGGGAAAAAAGCAATATAGAGAAGGAAGTTTATTTCATAAATTAATATAACCATTATATTCCTGATATAAAAAAGATTGAAAATTACTGAACTAAACATTCAATTTAAGAACTTAACTATGAAAAACACAATAGGATCCACCCAAAGAGAAAAGGAAAAAGGAAATAATAAAGACAAGAGTAGAAATTAATGAAATAGGAAAAATAAAAGCAATAAAGAGGATCAAGATGCCAAAGGTCGGGTCTTTAAAAAAATTAATAAATGGACAAGCTTCTAGCAAAACTGATCAAGAAAAGAGATAGAAGGTATAAACAAACAATATTAGGACTGAGAAAAAAAGGAACCAAACCACAGATGTAGTAGAGATTATAAATATAAAAAAGAATATTATGAAGAAATTTATTAAAATAAATTGAAAATTTAGATAAAATGGACAAACTCCTAAAAAATATAAATTACCAAAAATGACTCAAGCAGTAATAGAAATCTGAATGGTTTGATAACTATTAACAATTAAATGAATAGTTTAAAATCTTCCCACAATAAAACTCCAAACCTAGATGGTTTTGCAGGTGAGTTCTCCCAAAATTCAGGAATAGATACTTCCAATTTTACCAATCTCTTTCAGAAAGCATAAAAAGAGGAAACATTACTTTAAATTATTTTACAAAATTAGTGTAATTCTTTTTCAAAACCCAGGGGTAAAAAAGACCTCAGATATGAAAATAGAGGCAAAAACCCTAAAGAAAATATTGGTAGACTGAATTCTATGTAATGTGTATGACAGCATGATCAAGTTATTCTGGGGATACAACGTTAGTTCAAACTCAGAAAATTTATTAATATAATTGCCATAACATATTAAAGGGAGGAGAGAATATGATCATCTTAATAGATCCAGAGAAATCATTCAATGAAATTCAATATGCAGCAGATAAGCAAGGAAAAGAAAAGGAAGAGATGAGGATTGGAAATGAAGAAACAACATTATTATTATATGGAGATCATCTGATTGCATAGCAAATATGAAAAAACTTACAGACAAATTATTAACATTAGAGCTTCTAGCAAGGTTACTAGATAATAACACCAATTTGTAAGAATCAATTGTGCTCTCTATAACATAACAAACATTGAGTTTTAAATTTTAGAAAGATACCATTTACAATATGAAGAAATATATACACCTAGGAATAAATCCAAAAGAATATGCAATACCTTTCTGCAAGCAAAACCTATAAATGTATATTAAAAGAGATTCAAAAATGCCTAAATATGGGGCTGGCCCTGTGGCCGAGTGGTTAAGTTCGCACACTCCGCTGCAGGTGGCCCAGTGTTTCGTTGGTTCGAATCCTGGGCGCGGACATGGCACTGCTCATCAAACCACGCTGAGGCGGCATCCCACATGCCACAACTAGAAGGACCCACAACGAAGAATATACAACTATGTACCGGGGGGCTTTGGGGAGAAAAAGGAAAAGATAAAATCTTTTAAAATAAATAAATAAATAAAAATGCCTAAATAAATGGAGGGACATACTAACTTCATAGATCAGAAGGCTCCATTTTGCAAAGATGTCAGTTCTTACAAAGTTCATTTGTAGATTTAATGAAATTGCAATCAAAATCCCCAAATGATTTTTCTTGGAAGTTGACAAACTAATTCTAAAATTTATGTGAAAGGTCAAAGAGCCTCTTGTGGTCAAAACACCCCTGAAGAAGATAAAGAAGGTAGGCGGACTTCCTCAGCCTGACAGAAGGGCCCACCACAGTGCTGTAGTAATTAAGATGGTGTGGTCTATCTTAATAGGATAGACAAACAGACCAATGGGACAGGCTAACAGGCCAGACCTAGACCCACAAACGTGTAAAATTTGATATTTATTAAAAGTAACATTATGGAGGAAAGCTTGGACTATTTTCAAAGAGTGTGGGACTCTTAGTTACCTCTATAAGAACCCATATTGGATCTCTACCTCATAATTTACTCAAAAGTTAGTTCTTGAGGAATCAAGGATTTAAATTTAAAATTTAAATTAAAAGCAAAATTTTAAAAACTTTAAAAGTGTGTATTCTTAGGAAATACGCACTTCAGTATTTAGGGATCATGATTTCTTTACCTTATCTTTAAGTGTTTCAAGAGAGAAAGAGAAAAAAAGTGAGAGAATGCAAAAGGAAACAGAGGTAAAAAAATGTAAACAATATGGGAATCTGGGTATAGGATATACTGCTCTTCTCTGTACTATTTTTATTCTTTCAAATTATCTATAAGCTTGAAGCCATTTGAAAATAAACTTGGTTTTTTTCCTACAAAAACTTTTTAGAAGAAAATATAGGAGAACCTCTTTACCACCTCACGGTACAGAAGCCACTCTTAGACACAATTCAAAGGATGAAAATCATAAAATATTGACAAAATAAATTAGATTAAAATAATTTCTGTTCATTAAAAGATACCATAAAGAGAGTGAAAAACCTTCGACATCATCTATAAAAGTTAACCCATCAGTGGCACTTCTAGATACTTATAGACACGAGCAAAATTCCTGCACATGTACACCGGGAGACAAGTATAAGATTACTTACAACAGCGTTGTTTGTAATAAATAAAAAGACTGAAAACAACCTGAAATTTCCATTCGACAGCAGAATGGATAAATAAAATGTCATCTAGTCATGGAATGAAATACCTAATAGCAGCATGAATGAGTCTCGATAATGTTGGGGGTGGGGGGAGTAAGTCCTGAAAAATAAATTGGTCAAGAAAAGATGAGATTTGGAAAAATGAGGAGTGAGTTTAGACAAAGACACGGCAAAGAACAGTGCAGTCACAAAGACAAGGAACAGCACGATCTATCCAGGAACTGCAAATCATAACGCCGCCCACATCACGTTTCCCTACTGCGGAGTTCTGGTCCACATGAATTCGCTCCCGGATACCTTTTTATGAACCTCGAGAAATTCCGTAGAAGTGAATTTCTTCTTAGAATAGTTGCAGAAGGAGAAAAGTGAGTTTAGAAAGCGAATAAAAGAGGTAAAGTGGTTAGGAAAGAAATAGAGATGTTTATGATAATTCCTCTTAGTAAGTCAGGTGGGGAAATTAAATCGTGTGCTTCTGCCTGCTCTCCAGTGGCATCTCCAAGGAGGAAAAGAGCCAAGGTGAACGTAAGACGCTTCACTCTGAAGACTACAAAGACCCAATGAAGACCACGCTAACTTGGATACTGGAAAAGGATGTTAAAAGACAGCTCAATTAAGGTTTTCCCTGAGCTTTTTCCATCTCAAGCACTGAAGTTACTCTGTCTCTGAGATCACAGTGGGATGATCAATTGAATTTTTAAAAGTCAGAGAGCTTTTGTGTCCAGAAAAAAAGACTTTCTGTAGCAGGGCTTAAAATTGGTATTCAATTTATTGAAGCCACAAATTAAGAATCTTAGTTTTTATAGACGTTTAAATTCAGCTTGCTAATTTGTTTCTTTTACTCTTGGAAATATAGCAATTGTCCAAAAATAAGAAAAGCCATTTTTACATTCCTTGATTCACGTTTAAATTAACTCATAAATTAACTCATAAATTAAAGGATTAAATTATTTTCTCTTAAATAACTAACAAAATTTTCTCGAACATTTCATACTACAGTTAAGTACGTAATACCTCTATACTTAATACGTCTTGTCAAATGGCTAAGTAAATTTAACAAATTTAATAAGCACATTCTTTCCTAACACTTAATCAACTATTGTGACTCTCATAAATTTTAAAATAGAGTAAAGCCAATAATTCTAATCTCACATATCTTAAAGTCAGATCAAGCATACTCAAAGTAGCATAGTAATGACAAAATCTATTACATTCAATGATCCCTACAAATGCATACCTGACATAACAATGTCAATATTACATTAATCTTTTTATCCTGGATTTACAAACTTATCCAGTGAAGACGAGCATTAGCGCCTCTGGCTGGCTGCAGCAACCAGGGTGGAGCCCATTTATAAATCTTGCCATTGGATGAGCCCGGACGAAATTGCAGAGCCACAGGCCAACAAGAGGAGCCCTGGTTTAACCTTAGCCTCCGAGTGCTTGCCCAATCACTTCCTGAAATACTTGCATAATATTTTTCTGCACACCCACAAGCCCCTCCAAATCCTTGCCCCATCCAGATTGCAACTTTTTTTTTTTTTACCCAACAATATATCTTGCAGATTGTTCAGCTCAGTTTATTTTTTTTAAACTTTATTGGATCCATTTTATTTTATTTATTTATTTATTTTTGAGGAAGACTGGCCCTGAGCTAACATCTGTGCCCATCTTCCTCTACTTTATATGTGGGACGTCTGCCACAGCATGGCTTGCCAAGCGGTGCCATGTCTGCACCCGGGATCCGAACCGGCGAACCCCGGGCCGCCGAAGTCGAATGTGCAAACTTAACCACTGCGCCACCGGGCCAGCCCCCAGCTCAGTTTATAAAGAACTTCCTCAATCTTTTTAATGACTGCATTGATTCACTGTATGCATATGTATGCCATAATTTTATGTATACCAATGATGCAAGATAAAGCCTTGGACATATGTAATTTCTTGTTTGCTTGTTTTTTCCAGCCGTATTGAGTTGTGGTTGACAAATAAAAATTGTAGATATTTAAGGTGTATAAGGTGATGTTTTGTTATATGTATACATTGTGAATTGATTACCACAATCAAGCCAATTAACATATCCATCACCTCACATAGTTACCATTGTGTGTGTGTGTTGTGAAAACACTTGCCATCTACTCTTAGCGGATTTCAAGGATACCTTACATCGTTAGTAACTATAGTCACCAATGCTGTAAATTAAGTTTCCAGAACTTACTCATTTTACTACCGAAAGTTTGTACTCTTTCACCAGTATCAAATAGCAACATTTTTATGTCTTTTCATTTGTGAAATTCTGCATCCTCTTCATACTTTACTTTGTCATCTGTTTTATCATTTCTACGATCATTTATTTACACATAACAAACCCAGAGAGGGGAGAAATGAATGCTCTGAATCATAAATTCAGAAGGGCGTTGGGCACTTGGTTAGCAGATGAGCCAGAGGCAAACATCATTCTTCGAATGTGAAGTATTTACAATAAAGACAAAAGAATTTACAAACACCGTGAAACTGTGGGTGAGGGAGTTTCCCAGTTGTTTCTGACCAGCAGGAGTTGGCAAATAAAAATTACGTCAGTGCTCATGTCGTAGTCATTGGGGCCGCCATAACAAAACACCGGGTGGCTTGAACAACAGAAATTCATTTCTCACAGTTCTGGAGACTGGCAAGTCCAAGGTCAAGCTGCTGGCGGATGCAGGGTCTGGTGAAGGCCGGCTTCCTGACTTGTACGCAGCCACCTTCCTGCTGTGTCCTCACTAACCAAGAGAGATCATCTTTCTCGTGTCTTTTCCTGTAAGGGCACTAATTCCAGCATGAAGGCTCCATCCTCATCACCTAATTACCTCTCCAAGGCCCCACCTCCAAATACCGTCACACTGGGAATTAGGCCTCAGCATCTGAATTTTAGAGGGACACCAGCGTTCAGTCAATAGCAGCCCATTATAACTAGCTTAAGATGTGTAAAATGTCACTGCTTTTGTCTCTATCTAGTATCGACCTCACCAGGGGGCACACAGATGCTGTTAGAGTAAAGTAGTAATCTCAACATAATTTGTTATTGCCCCTACCTGCTAGTATAAAACCTTGGGGCCCTTTCAAATATTTTTTGGGTCCCCCACAAATGTCTCACCTGCTTTCATAAACAAATTCACCTGCCCCTGGCTTGATTGAGACCCCAGAACTGTAGTCTTCAGTTGTGTTTCATATACGCTCAGGTGGACACAGGTGACACTCTGCAAGAAGGCTCTGGTGTGACATGGCCGAAATTCCTCTGGGTATAGACTTTGGAGAAATAGTGAAATGCTTCTTTCAGCTTTTCTTTTAGCTCCTAAGGGATCCAGCCAAGATGAGGCCTTCCCAAGAAACCAGACATCACCCACTAGAGTATTTGAATTTTGGAAGACGACAGAGAAGCGACAGCTTCTGCCGTGTCCTTGCCCTGTCCCTTGGATCTTTTCTCCCTAAACGATCACATCATCCTCTCCTCATCCACACTTTGCCATTCCAAAATAAAAGTGAAAAACAAAAACAAAACAGAGACACTCCAGTCTCCGCAGAGTCTCGTCTTAACGCCAGTATGGACATTATCCAGGGAGCAAGGAGGGGAGCTGACATCCCTCAAAAAGTGGGTCTCAGCTGCCCACGCCCAGGTTCACAGCCTTCCCTGCACAGACACCTGCTCAGGAAAATGTGAATACAAGAAAACCTTGCTCTTCCTATTTCAACCTTGGACTATGTAACAAGTACTTTTCAGCCTGTGCCAGGTGAAAAATCACACCAATCCAGATAGTATGCACTTTATTACAACTCTGTTCCCACTGGGGTAGCAGGAACAGCTAATATTATTGTTTCAAATATATTGAAGCCAGGTTTTTGGGGTTATTTTTTGTTAGCATGAGCCAATAAGACCAACTAGCTCCTTTTATATCCTCCAAAATAATTGGGACTTGTTTGTTTTTTTCTTTTTTGTGTTTCTAAACCTCAACTGACTCATTTGATGGGAATAAATTCACATGTCAGCATGTAGTCTGACCAACGTGACCTATCCACAGGAAAAAGAGAAGATAACATTTTCAAATTAAGGTATATTCAGTTACACATTCTCGTTTTAATTTCTCCTTATTCTTTAAGATTTATTGACCAGCACCAGGCCATATAAGCAAAGAGGCTGTGCCTGAGATTGCCAGGTAGCAAGATTGATCAGCATCAGTCCCAATGTCTGAGGTGGGGTAATTTCGGTCACAAGAAACAGAACCCATTTCAGTTAGTTCGAGTAAAGGGGGACTTATTGCAAGAAGAGAGGAGCTTTGTGAAGCTTGAAAATGTATACCTAGGCAATCCAGATCTGTCGGTAACTAAATGCTTGCCTGCTTTGTCTCTTTTGCCCCCTTGCACAACCCCACCTCGATGGTCTCCCACCTCTATTTCTCTCTGTGCCTTGGCTCCATCCTCTGACTTTTCTTGGCAGACTGGCTCTTTCTGTTTCCTCACCAGTACTCATGACACTCATGGCCCCAAAAGGCTGCTCTAGTCCAATCTTCTAGTTGAAGGAACATTCGTGAAACAACAGAGTTTCTTTGTCTCTTAAGTCAAATTTTTGTGATTTATATGTGTGTTCTTCAGGTTGAGCCAGAGGCCCCAGATCAACCCGTTATAAAAATAGTTGCCAATCCCACTCTTCCAGCAAAGCCTGGGAAGATCCTTGTAAGAGTAAGGATGGTCTTTGCAGGCCTCCTAAACATATTTACCATGCTTCTTGCATTCACACTGAGTCTCTTAGCAAATCCAACTCTAGTCCAACTCTCCGTCTTAGGGAATTTGTACATTATGCTTGATTTTGCATAGAAATGGGACTAATAATCCCAAGGTTCCAGTGTCTGATGTTTCTTTTTGGAAGAAAAGTAAGTCAGGAGTATTATTACGGTATTTTTCGATATATCAGTAGAGGCGCCATTTATTTTTAACCAAAAATATGTTAATTAAGAGCATGCAAATAATCCCTTGACTTTAGGAATTATACTTCAAAGAATGTATACTAAGGAAATAACCATAACAGTGCAGGGAATGTTATGGAGAAAAGTGCTCATTAGAGACGTGTATAACTGGAAAATGAAAAAAAGCCACATATCTACCAACAGGAATTTCAATGACAAATTTATGTTCCATGCATATGATCAGCTATCACGAGCTTTTAGAAATCAACTTTTTGAAGAGTATTTACTAACATGGGACAATGTTCATAATATACTAAAGAAAAAAGCAAAATACAAAATTATATGTATGCTTCTAATATTACCTTAAATTATTTGCATATAATATAATGCATTTAAAGAAGATGAGAAAGAAATTAATCAAAATTTTAACAATGATTATTTCTGAATGGTGGGGATGTGGGTGATTTTTATTTTCTTCTTGATTGTTGACTTATTTTCTTAATTGCCTAAGATGGATGTATATTTTTTTTGTTGTTTTTTGGGGAAGATTAGCCCTGAGCTAACTACTGCCAATCCTCCTATTTTTGCTGAGGAAGACTGGCCCTGAGCTGACATCCGTGCCCATCTTCCTCCACTTTATATGTGGGATGCCTACCACAACACAGCTTGCCAAGCAGTGCCATGTCCGAATGGACGATCCTAACCGGCAAACCCCCGGGGCCGCTGAAGTGGAACGTGCGCACTTAACCACTGGGCTGGCCTCTGATGTATACTGTTTTTATAACACATAATATGGTTAAAATACATATTCTATTGGCCTTGTTGCCTGAATTTTCTGTTTGGCTGCTTCAGTCTTCCACCAAACAGCAGTAGGTTCAAGAAAATGAGCACTTAAAGGGAAAAGAGAGAAAAAAGAATATACTAGCGAGTTACCATGAAACACAACCAGAGTTTGCTTTTATTTTTCAGGTCATCTTTTGTTCTTGCAGGAAGGGCCCCATGGAAGCCAGCAATTTTCATGAAACTGACATCTAGCGGTAGCTGTTTATTTTCTTTTTCTTTATTATGAACTCCAAATACCCCACCCTAATGTTTGTGATCACCAATAGTCAGTTGTGCATTTCTGCTTCCACTGATACAACGGGGTGCTGATAGGGTTTGTGAAAAAGTCTCTTCCATAGTTTTGTTTCTATGAATGGTTAAGTTTATTATTACAGTAGAGTGTTGACAAGCATGGCAGAGACTAAAACTATAGTTCCTTTTTGAAATAAAATATTCAGCATTTTAACTGGCTGAAGATTTATTTGGCAGTAATTTCTTGGTTAAAATTCCCTGAGGTTTGTTTATATGGCTATCTTGGTTCTTTATTTTAAGTATATCAGCATTTTTCCACAGCTTCAAGCTATTCTCATCTCAGCATGAAGGAAGTTAATAGGTTGCACAGAAGCTCATTATTTTAAATCCAGTAAAAACATAATTGGCTAAAGAAGCAACGATACTAATGCCATCCCTTCTGGGACACTGAAGGACCAATGAGGATGGCCACAAACTCAAACTAATCATGGCAATCAGGACCACTGGTCTGGGTGATCAAAGGGATGGGCTCAGCCACACTCAGTTCCAAATAATCTACAAACACTGCCTGTGAATATGGAATGAGGACACTTGGAATTTTTTCTAATGTGTCAAAACTTCAAAAAATTTCTTTAAGAAGCCTAAAAGGATTGTAGTTCCATTTAAGGTGGTTTCCCACCTAGATTATACACATCCCAGTGGCACTGCCTTCCTTCAAAACATCTGTGGAATTCCCGTTTGGAATGGCTCTCAGATATGGTTTATGAAGTGCATCAGAAAATCAGTCTCATTAGTTTCTAACCACATACAAATGAGATTAAAATGTTGTGTTATTCAACTTATTTACCACAGTGGCCTCCAGATGCCTTTCGCATTTTCTAAATAGCAGATCCTCTCACAAAACCAAGGTTTGCCACCAATAAATCCGTCAAAACCACATGCCTTGGTCTAAGACAGGAATTCCAATAAGAGAATTCCAAAAGGGATTAGAATAATGGCCCAATCACTGGAATAAGTGTGTAGCCTTCCAACCTAACAACTCTGAATCAGGCATTTGGATCTGTAAGATGAGGCACACTTTAATTAAAAAGAATAAGTCCTAACATTTTTTCATTCAATTAGTAGTGAATGAGTGCCAGGCACCGTTCCAGGAGGTGCAGCCTCAAACATACACTAGGTTTAGCCCTTGCTCTGTGGCAGTACCAGTCTAGAGAGAACCAATCTGAAGACGTGATCTACAATGCTATTTTAGAATTATGCTAACTTGAACTATCTCAGTCAGAAAGATATGTATAGGATAGGATGCTTCGAAAGTTGGAAAGTGAGGGGGAAATTTTTGAAGTCTTTTCCTTTGGTTGTTTTTTTTCTGTGCAGGACTTTGAAGCAAAGTAGAGAAGTGCATTTATATTCAGCTAAATTTAATTTGAATGCCTAGATAGCCTCTGAGAATTTAGGAGGGTACCTAAGCTAGAATATACAATCAAAGGTACCTACCTGCCTCACAGTGGTTGTTATGAAATAAAGGACTAAAACCCTAAAATGCTGTTTATTTAAAGGATCTTTGCCACCGTCTATAGCGGCAGCAACATTCTCTACCGGTTGAGGGATAAACCAAGTTTTATTCCTTTGGGAAAAAGGCAAAAATAGTTCAGGAAGGTCAAAGTTAATTTGGTTTAAGTTAACAGTCGTAATTTAGACAACAGGAATGATGCAAAGATATGAGGGTACAGAAATGAATGTTCTGGCAAGCTTTCTTCACTTGCAAGGAACTCATGCAAGTTCCCTCAAGTATTGGGGTCTTACTGAGAATATAAGAGAGATGCACAGTCTCCCAGTTCCCAGCTAGGACCAGCTCTGGAAGCTCATCCTCCCATGTCCACCTGTCTAGATAGCTGGAGATTCCCCAAGCTTAGTGGTGTCTTGAGGGGGGAAAATAATCTTGCTCATGTGATAACAGTAGTCTGGCAGACAATATCTAGAAAGACAGGCAGCTTGATGCTCCCATCCAGAAGATGGCCAGAATCTTCAAAAAACAGAATTGCACTGCAATGGGAACATCAAAGCGCCTGTCATAGCACAGAGCATCACCTCATGTTGGGTGGATCCCTTGGTCTCTCCTGGGAATTCAAGGGCTACCGTTAAGAGTACTCCTCCCACTTTTCAAGTCACCCCCATATTAGGAGGTGAAGGACGTTCAGCTGATTCCCTAAAACCGGGTCCCCTTTCTCTGCCCCATTTCCCAAGTCCCATCCTTCTCTCCTTTGAGTCCTCAAGGACTAGTCCATATCAGAGAATAACCTTACACAGTTTTTTCATAAATGATATTGTCATTCTATCTAAGAAATAAAAGTCCCTGCCGTCATTAATCAGGATCTTGATGTCATCTGCTTCTCTTGGGTTCTAAGTTGACCTTCTAAGATTCGAAGGTGCTGTGTACCAGATGTCTGTTACTGCCCTCCTGGCCTCTCCCGTCACATTCCACACCTTCTGCCCCGAAATCTCCTTGGTGAGCAAGTAGTGCAAAATTGTTAGTACTGAATCTCAGACTAAGAAAAATTACTCATCCAACCCAGGGATTCTCTCTTTGTTAGAAATTATTAACCAATTATTCCCATCTCTCTAAAGGGATTAACCGATTAAACCCAATGGTCCAGAGTTCCATTCCTAAAATCCTATCAATTCAAATTAGTTCATCTCTACTGGCTCGAAAAATGAAGATATTTTACCTCTTGCTGGAAGTGCAAGTCCATCTTGACACACAGGCCTGTGGATATGCCATAGTGTACACATTCTCCTTGTAAGTTATTGTTGTATAAATTAGTAGTACACGTAAGTAAAATTCAGGGATAGAATTCACACTGTTCTGTTCATTAAATTAATTTGAAATAAGAAATGTACACTCAGTAAACTTTATTACTGGAGTTAATGGTTCAAGATGGATAAGCATTCAAATGATTTCTTCTCATCGTTTTGTTCTCAAAGTTTTATGAACAAAAGATAGGATTTAAATTGGCCTGTGTCACTGGCTTATTCTATGACCTTATTAATATCTCTAAAAGCTTTAGGAATATATTTTTTAAAACATGCAAACTTGTATTGTCTTTGACTCTCCGGGCATGTTAGTGGCCAGGAATTTAGATAATAAATGATTGGGATGAAAATTGCCCTCGATTTTATTCAAATCTAAAGATGATGATTATATGTATATATTTTTTTCTTTGCCATCCAGGAGAGAGTCTCTTGCTGTATCTTGTATTCTGGCATTCTACCACACCCCTGCTTTGAATCTATCTTGGGGAGTGATGTATCTACTCTTTCAAAGTGTCTTATAACTGCATGATCAAAACATGGGTAGACTTCAGTTGTTGGTTCTAGCTTTATTCTTCAGAGATTATGTCGTGCCTAATGTATGCCAGGCATTGCATTTATCTTTGAAAATATAAAGATGAAGACACAGTCTCTGCTCTCAAAGAATTTAAGGTCTATCTGAGAAGAGAGAGAGATAAATTACTGACTATGACGGAATGTGATGAATGCGTTAATGAAAATATGGACAAAGTGCTTTGGAGGCATGGAGGAAATAGTGAATAATATATTCTTGAAAGAGTGAGAATTAACCAAAGTTCTATGTGCCGCCTTTGGACTAGGCTGGAATGGCAATTGTAACGTGGATGAATTGTGTACACATGCACGTTTACACACATACCCAGCTCTGTTAGAGTACAATTTCAGATTTCAACATAAAGTCTTATTATGTTCCTATTTCACAGCTGAACAAATGGACTTCACTGGAGTCTGGGTCAGTCTCAGTGCCATCAGGGCTGATCCTGGCATAGTCTGGCACATTTGTTCATTTTCTCTGCCTTGTTTGCTAGAGAACATTGTGCAACACTGGACCTTCGTGATTTCCAAGCACTCAGAAAAATGCTGTTTGACCACCGAACAAATTCTTCTTGATTGCTTTGGATTAAGAATTGCTACTCTGCTGAAATTAAGCCAAAGCAACATTCAGGAAGCAGGGTATTTTTCTTGAACAGAGCATAACTCAAAGCTGGAAACGGGGGCTGCTTAGGTTCCCTGTTCTGAAGCCCTCTTGAGTCTGTAAATTCCTTCGCCAAATCCTTGCTTGCAGAGCTCAGGAACATGGCTTGACGGGTCTGCCCCTTCCAAACTAGCACTTCCCGTTGCTTTCATTCTGTGCCTTGTAGGCCTGTTTCAAGAATGCAATGCAAAATTATGATTTCATGGAATATTATGCAATTCCTTCTAATGGAAGGCGACTTAGATTGTCAAATTTCATTGATCACCAAGCCATGTAGCAGACTGACCAGTGCTTACAACTTGAATGGTCTATGAGAGGAAAAACAAATGCAATAATTCCAAAGTAAATAAGGACTCCTTCCAGGCCCTGGAGAGGGTTTTTTCTTCTTGGGACAGATATACAAAGAACTGAATGAGGACTGAGGAATGAGGAGCACTGGTACCTCTCCCACGTGTCTCTCAGATGAACGCTCCCCCAGAGTCGACCATGGTCAGTCAGGCCTCAGGCCTGTGCTAACTCACTGTGGGACCTTAGTTCAGCTATTTTAACTTCTTCCTAGCTTAGATAATTCGCTTATAAAAGTAAATTGGAAAACTATATTGAATTTTTGAAGAACTCATATAAAAGACGATATGAGTAGAGAAAACCCTACTTTTATTTCATTGAAATACAAAAGTGCTACGGACTGAACTCTTTGCCCCTCTCCACCAATTCATATGTGGAAATCCTAATGTGGAGGTACTTTGAGGTGAGGGGTCTTTAGGAAGTAATTAGGTCATGAGGGCAGAGCCTCCATTTCGGTGGTAGTGTCCTTATAATAAGGGGGAGAGAGCTAGTCCAATTTCTCTCTACTGTGTGAAGATATGACAAGAGGATGGCCATCTGCAAACCAGGGAGAGGACCCTCCCCAGACAGCAGATCTGCTGGTATCTTGATCTTGGACTTCCCAGTGTCCAGATCTACAAGAAAGAAATGTGTGCTGTTTAAGCCACCCGATCTGTGGTCCTTTGTTATAGCAGCCTGAACTAAGACAAATATCGTTTAGAAAACCATTAAAGTGATACAGTAAGGCAGAGATTCTCTAACTTTTGAAATTAGAAACTGTTTGTTTTGGCTTAGTGACCTCTCTATATTTCTCTCCTTTTTCAAATATATATATATATTTATATATAGTACATTTTTAATGATAAAAGTGATATGTGATGAAAGTAAGAAATTGAAACAGTACAGAAGTTGAAAAGAGTATAGATTTTTACTACAACAAACAAGCTATAATTCAGTCCTTATCCACCGGATACATTCCTAGGAGTGGGAACGATGGTTCAGAGAGCGTGTACATTCAAAATTTTGATAGATATTTGTCACATCGTCTCCACAATTTTTTGTGCCAGTTTATGTATGCCTCCACCAACACTATTTGCTTCCATGCATCCTCCCCATGCTGGGTGTTATCATCTTTACCACTCTTGGAGGGTTAAAAAGATGGTGTTTGATTGTGATTTCAATTAGCATGTATTTAATTATTAGGAAGTTGAACAAAGTTTTACTTTTATTAGAGCCAATTAGAAGATCCCATTTCAGAGAGAATTTTTGTAATACTTCTTGAAACAATAGATAATGCCCTGAGATAATCTAATAAATTAAGGACAACCTAACTTAGGTTGGAATAATAAAAATGGAACATACAACTTTTAAACAAGCAAAAGAAAATTTAATATGACTGTGGAAAGTAGGAAAGGAGGGAATGAAACAAAGAAAGCCATGGAAAATGGAAATTATGAAGTGAGATGGTAGAAATAAACTGTATTCTAATATAATAACAACTATATATTATATATAACGTATCATTATTAAAAGTATAAATGACTAAAATAGACATCTAAAGACAGAGACCTCCAGCATTTATTATGGTTACTAATATTATTTCCAAGAGATTTTTTTTTAAAGTTACAGAAAGGTCGAAAAGAAAGTGATGGAAAAGGACACACACGTTAAATAAGAACCAAAGAAAGATGTGATAACAGTTTTAATATTTATATATAATAAACTATATTTAATCTAATACTAATATTAGAGAAAATATAATTAAAGGTAAAAGAAATAATAGGGTATTATTTCTTGGGAAAAGATGGATTATTTAGAAGTGGTGTTGGCTCATTACATGGAGAACAATAAAGCTAGAGGACGTCCTCAAGTTGTTAAAGAGATATATGTGAAAATAAAGATACAAAATTAATAGAAGAGAATGTTGGAGAATTTCTTGGAAAAGTCCCAAAACTTATAAACCATAAAAGTAAAAATTAATGGATTAGATGACATCAAAATGAAAGACTCCAGGTCAACTGACAAAGGCTAATATTTACCAAGAAAAATTTTAAGTATATTCATTTCTCTAATCTTCCTAACACTCCCATGAGGTTGGAGTCGTGGTTACCCTGTTTTACAGAGAGAAAGCAGGCACAGATCAGTAAGTAACGTGTCCTGGGTCCCATCAGGAGTGGCGGTCGGCCTGAGAGCCCTGTGCTCCACCACTACACTGTGTCAACTCTGCAAGACCACACAGACAAACGAAACAGGTGGGTGACAGACTGGACAAAGTGTTTTAAACATCTGTAACTTACATTATAGAACCTAGAAGAAACCCTTGCAAACTGGCAGGAAAACCTGTAGAAAAGTGGGCAAAGGAGACAAGGAGACAATTCACAGAAGAGAAAAAACCCAAATAGCTAACTAGTACGTGAACAAACACTCAGTCTAGCTGATAATAAAAAATGCAAATTTTTAAAACCAAGGGCTTCACTGGCCTCGGACCAGGACCTCCCATACCTGTCTGCTGAAGAAGTAATGAATGAGTGAGTAGACACACTCGCCAGGAGGAGCACATGCTGGCCGCCCTGTCTGCCTGCACCTCTTCCAGCCCCAGGCAAGAGGCACTGCTGGATCTCAGGCTCCACTTTGGACTTGACTGTCTCATGATAACATCTCCAGTTGGACATGGTTTGTTTTCCTCTGATCTCCTTGTGCGTTTCCTACGGCGCTAACCAGATGCTCCTTCTACAGCTCTTTGTGGATTTTGTCCTACAACCTGCCTTCCAAGGGCAGGAACTCTTAGTCATCTAGAATTCTCCACAGTACTAGCATAATATTTTGTACATAACAGGAGTCCGATACACATTTATTGAATTGAATTAAATGGAAATGTGGTATGTTAAGCTCCCAGCTAGTAGCCAGGAAACCGTATGAGCTTTGAAAATGAAGAAAAACAAAGGGGAAAAAATGGCTTAGTTAAACTAGATCAAGTTTCTAAAGTGTGCTCCACAGACCACAAATCCTGTAAAATGCTCCCTAAAGAAAGGGTCCCTGGTCAAGGCATTTTGGAGAGTACCACACAATATGCCCCCATCTACCCAGTCCCTCGGGAATCAGCAGCAGTGCTGGAGCCAGCTTGCTCCAGCCTGCAAAATCAATTGTTCAATTTATAGGAATTTTCTGAACCAATTGTTAAATACAGTCATTATTAAAAATTAAATTATGTAACTTATGATTAAATAAATTGTATTAAAAACAAAGGTAGTAATTACTCACAGCAATACTTACTAATTATTTTACTACATTTTTCTTTGATTTACATTCTTGAGGTACATGTTGTGGAAGTACTATGTGACAGTGTGCTCTTGCGCATCTCTTCCCAACCTCATGAGCTTGATGTTGTGCTTGTAACTTGACATCGATGTGGTGGGAATATTTACACCACAGATAGCAGCAGATGCTACGAAGCGGGGCTTGTTCTCTGGAGAACTGGTTGTTAAACATTTAACATGAGATCACCTGGTCACAAACATACGAGTCTACTAAAACCCTTGATAACCCAACAGCAAACACTTACTCACCTGCCTAAATTACTGCTCTGAATTCAATTTGCTCATGAAATTCTTTTAATGCATAACGTCTACTAACATCCTGAGACACATACTTTGGGGAAAATTGGTCTAAATGATCACAAAGGTCTTGCAACTTATGAAATGATAAGCCTTCACATACCAACTTCCTGTCCCCACTTCTTGACTTTTCAATTTATTGAGGCTATGGATAAGGTTAGCCAATGCTACCTTTAAAGACAAAGTCAAAATAATTTAAAAAGATTCCTACTTCCTAGGAATTATTAACCCATTTATTTATGATTCCTCAATTCAAAGCAATTTTGGTTAAGGGCAGAATATACAGAAAGATTCTATTTTTATTCCGTCTGTGAGCAAGGAACTCAGTGCCTCTAAATCTCCTTTTCTTCATCTATAAAATGGGGTGCTTTACAGGATTTTTGAGAAAGCAGACAAGATTACACATGACAAATTATGTGGAAAGCCGTGCAGTTATTATATATGAAAGGAAATACAATTCGAGCGTTTCTCTCTGAGAGGGTGTGATGACTGTGGTTCCTGAACTATCTTTAGCTGAGTTTGCTGGGTCTCCGAAGCCTGCTCCCAAATGCCCACAGCAGAGTGGATAAAGCCTTGGTTGGAACTGCAAAGTAACGGAAGCCCGCCCAAGCGACCCCTCGACTGTGGGGTTAAGATGCCTCCTGGAGCCCCCAGGAAACTGCAGATACGCTTTCAAAAGATCAAATCAAAGCCGATTATCTCCAGACTCATAGGAAATGTGAATGAGGGTGGGTGGTCCCGGGACAAGTGGACCTCATGGCGGGGTGTTTTCCAGAAGCGACCCTTATAGCTGTGAGCTGTTAGGTTTCAGAGAGGCCACATGCAATTAGACAGAAGCCCAGAGAAGGGTGGTTTTTATCACTCTGGTCGGTTTAATGGGGCACATGTCTGCTTCGGAATGACAGTTTTATAAACAGGGACATTTTCATCTTTGCTAAGGGTCTAAAATGTTAACCTGCCCCTGAGGAGGTCACTTTCAAAGGTGAGGATGAGGAGGGGAGGGGAGGACGGAGGAAGACTAGCTTGCTCTCTTTCTCTCTTTGATCCCTATGGCCAAATGCCTGGTACCTGCTCCCTGCTTTGACTGGCCCCCACCCCAGGATTTGGGTGGGGTGTTGACCTGAGGGCCACCCTACAGCCTTCTGCTTCTGCCTGCAATGGTGAAATTCTAGATGTTTAACCATGAGAGTAGCGTGGGCATTGACTGGCCAGAATGGGCGCCAGCCCTGGTGCTGCGACCAGTGTCCTGGAGGCCCAACCCGATGCTTGGAGTGACAGGAGCAGTGGTGGGGAGGGAGTCTCTGGGAAAAAGTTAATTACCAACCTGAGTGGACATATTTCATATTTTAACAACTGCTAGGAGCATACCGGAGCATAGCACTGAATGTGAGCCCTGCCTGCCTGGAGCCCTCCTCAGAAGGAAGACTTTGCTGATGACGCACTTTCCGGTGTCTTGACTCTCCCCACGTAGGATAATTCAGGTATGGGCCACCACGAAATCACTGAGTGGGGTAATCATGCAAAGGCCAGCATGCCTCACTCAGGAAAAGAAAGGGATGCTGATTTTTAGCTTGTTTATATAGCGTAGTGGTCAGTGTTCTTATTTCATGGTTATCATCTTATTTTATCCTCAGAACAGCCCTGTTGGATAAGTATTATCACCCTTACATTATAGATGAACCCTTATAATATAGTCAAGTTATAAAACGGTCAAGTTATAATACGGTCAAGTTTTAATATGGTCAAGTTATAATATTATCAGGTTATAACATGGTCAAGTTACTAACCCAACGTGACACAACGAATAATTGGTAGGGTCAAATTTATACATGGGTCTGTATGGCTGCCAAGAAGGGGCCCTTTCTACTGTATGAAATAGCAAAGTGATTGAAAGCACAGGCCCTGGGGCCACATTGCCTGGATATGAACCCCATCCCTGTGGCTTAGTCTTGTGTGTGACCTTGGGTAAATTATTCAGCATCTGTGTGCTTCAGTCTGCTTATCTTTAAAATGGAAATAATAGCACTTGCCTCAGTTTTGTTGGAAGATTAAATGTGTCAATGTGTCATAAAGTCTTTGGGACAGTCCTGGTACATAGTAATCACCCAATATTCTTGTCCTTGCATGTCTCAAGACCGCCACCCAAGTCCAGCCCATTCATGGCCTGGATCTTTCTAGATCAATGGATCTGAAATCTACTTCTTTTTTAAGATTGGCCCTGAACTAACATCTGTTGCCAACCTTTTTTTTTCTTCTTCTTCTTCTTCTTTCTCCCCAAAGGCCCCCAGTACACAGTTGTATATTTTAGTTGTAGGTCCTTCTAGTTGTGGCATGTGGGATGCCGCCTCAGCATGGTTTGGTGAGCGGTGCTAGGTCCGCGCCCAGGGTCCGAACCAGCGAAACCCTGGGCTGCCGAAGTGGAGCATGAACTTAACCACTCGGCCACGTGGCTGGCCCCTGAAATCTACTTCTTAATTTCACCTCCTTTCTACTCCCAGGCCAAACATTGTGAATCTAAGAAAACAGATACTTCAAGCTTCACTTCAGCCTTCGATATATAATTTCAGAGATAGTATTAGGCACTTTTGCTACCTGCTAACTCTTAAACTTTGATTTTCCCTTCAACTTCACTTAATTGACTTGCTTATCAATGAGATGAAGTCTCTAACGCTGAGAGAGAGAAGAGAGCTGACAGCAGAGTGTGGGGACTTAGGGAGCAGGCTGACTTGGGTAGGGCACTGACATGAAATTTGGGGGGAACTGAAGATTTTAATAGGTTTTGTTATTATTTAGGTATGGTAAGACCAACAGATCAAGAGATGATTGCCATTGAAATGATAGTTTCAACTTTACCTAGCCCAAGATGGGGAGACACACCACACCACAAGGGGCCACATGGGGAAGCCCCAGGTGGTCAGGAGGCAGAAGTACAAGGAGGGCCACTGTGGCAGGAAGCTTTATAGTAGTTTCTGCAGGAAAGAATGAGCAAGACAGCGTAAGCTGGTTAGGGCTGGCTAGCTGAATAATTTCAGGGGCCTCTGGGGCATAGGGGCTGTCCTAGTTGTCTGGTACCTGGCCCTGGAGTGAGTAGGGCAGGTGGGTAGTGTTCCAGAGTGTGAGAGCCTGATAAAGGAGGTATAGGGGTGTGGACTCTGAATTGGTTGCTTTGTATTTGAAAGGTGCGCTTGTGGGCGAGGTGTTTGCTCTCTCTAGGAATTGGCCGGCCCTGGGAGAGTCAGTCCCTCCAGGGTCAGCAAGGCCCCCGGATGTGAAAGCGTCAGAACTCAGAAAATGAATGACATGGTTCATACACTGAAGCGCGAGGCCCTAGGTACCCGCGGTGGAGGGTGGGAAGAATTTAGAAAAAAGTAGGCAAGCCAGCCTCTGCAGACACACCTGTGCAGGTGCTCTCAGCCTGACCCATGTCTTCCTCCCTCCTGCTTCACCCCTGTCTCCACTGGGGGCCTCTGTGAACTAGTACTTTCTGCTTTGCCAGGCTTTTCTTCTCCGTGGTCTGTCTTCCTGCTCCTGCTCTCCTCTCGCCATCCTCCTGCACAAACTCCTGGTTGTCAAGGCTCCAGTCTTCTCTGGTTGGGCCCTGGAAAACCTTGCTTCTCAACCTCGCTTTGCCAGAACGCAACTCTGTCACACTTAAATCCTTTCAATTAGCATATACAAACAGGCCTTTTACAGAATACCCATGAGCAGCAACGACATATACAGATTCACAATGGGGCGTATTCATCAGTAAAACATGAACTTCTGGGGATGGGCTTCCATTTCAATGGGCTTTGTCAAACAGGGCTCTGTGCCCTCTGAAGAGGGCAGGGCCAGGGCAGAGCTCTGATGCTGACCAGGCCCAGCTTCTGGGCAAACAGCCTAAAGGCCTTCGGAGTGTAGTTGAAGCCCACTGAGGCATCTCTGTGCTGTACCAACACGGGCGGAAGCTCCGAGAGACACCAACAGGGTACCCAGAAGCGCCATCTGTGTTCCTTACTGTGTGGTGCTGGCAAACTCTACATGAACCGTTTGGAAAGTTACCTGGGAGAAGGACAGTAGCTTAGGGTCAGGATGACTGGCAGTTTCCATGAGTTCTGGGGCCTTTACAAGATGTGTCTGCTAGAAGCCATTTTAACACGGATGAGTAAACGGCTGCCGTGCCTCACTCCGTTGACCCCTCATAAACTGACACAAAGCCGTAGATCTAAAATCATCAGTTTTCCTACCTTTTGGTTCTGAGGTTCTGTTTTAGGATTGAGGAGGTTTCTGGGAAGTTCCCTCTGCTAGAAGCTTCACTTCTGGTAAATTAAATTGCATAGAAGTGAGGCAAACACGAGTCTATCGCATAATTGTTTTCTCATTGAGAAACCTTCCATGGGAGACATTTCAAACCACTTTGGACAAGGCAATATTCCATCTATGATTTAAAAAAAAAAAAAAAGAAAAAGAAAAAAGACTTATCAGAGAAACTGTACAAGAATTGACTTGTAAAATTCTGATGTTTTTTATAGTTTATAACTCAGTCTCACTGTATACAAAATTCTATTTGCGGTTTAGAATAAAACATGCATTTACACATTTCTGCAGTAAGGAAGCTCAGATTATCAGCAGTTATTACAAAATCTGGACTTTGAAGAACAGATATTTTTTTCCTCCTCTTTCTCTCAGGGTGTTTGTAGAACATAAAATCCAAACAACTGAGCTTTCTCAACATCCCTACAAAAATTCTGCTTCTCCTACGCACATCTTTCAATTTCCCCTCTTTGCCCTCTGCCCACTTCATTCTGCTTGCCTGGAAAGACCCTCATCCGTTCATCTGTTAACCTCTTACCCACCCCATGGTCAAGCTGCTCTTCTCCGGCATCATATCCTGAGTCAAGGCTCCTTCTTTCCAATGCAGAACAGTGACTGTTGATAGGATGGCTTTGGCAGTTAGCCCAGGATTACCATGGAATTGTTCTTCCATTGCTTTCTTTTAAAACGTCGCTTAAACACTTTAATGCTGTTTAATATTTCCCTAAATTGCATCTTATCTCCTCAACCGGACTGGAAGTTTCTAGAGGGCCAGCATTATTACTTCTACCATTTGTATCCCTCAGAGAGCCCAGCAGAGTGGTCCCAGCAAGTAATTTAACTGCTGTGAAGTCCTTTTCTTGCCATTTCACCCTTTACTGCCTGTTTTCTGCACGTCCGTATAAAGTTTCATTAAGCACCATACACTGTCTTTCTTTCTGGTAATCTGAAACTCTCAGTTGTGTTTGCTCTGGAACCTGGAACTCACGTAAACTGTTCTGTGAAGAACTTTCTTTAAAGTGGAAAGATTATAAGATTTGAGTAAACCAGTTCTTTCCTATCAATGACTTTCAAAGATTTATAGACCTATACATGTTATAGTTTCGTCAAAGTGACTTCTCAAATATATCTAACTTAGATTTCCATATCCTGTCATAATCAAGCTTTGTCGTGCAGCAAGAGGAGCCAAGACACTTCCACGCTGTGATTAAATGAAGGCAAGCAAGATGCTATTGAGCTTGTGAGGCGGAATTACCCCTATTCATTTCATCTCCAGAAATATTAGAGGGGTCAGCTTACAATGCTGACTTGAAATATACCAGAGAAACCCAATCTATGAAATAGTGAGAAAAACTTTTGTTTTATTGCCAGATTTGAAACCAGACCTGAGTGGTACTTAAAATTTCAGCTACGTGAGCAAAGGGGTTTCTTTACACTTGAGGAGGCGCTCTTCCATCTCTGAGTTGGAATACGTTCAACAAAGGAGGTCCATGAGCATGTGTTGGCTGCCTCTACTCATTATGAAACAGGGTGAGTACTTCAGCAGCTTAAAAACCAAAACAAACAAACAAATAAGCATAAATCCACGGATCTGGCTCTCGTGCTTGGGGACTAAGCGGCAGTGAGTGTCCTGGGTCTGAAAGTCCTCTCTCCCTCCATAAATGCACCGGTCTTGTCATGTCAGAGGTACACACCTCTGCACCAGCACGGAAGTGTCATCTGAAATTTCTGGAGTTGTCTGTAAGGATTCTGAGAACTCCTTTGAGTTCTACTAACCTGGTGGGAGCTTTATCCCAGAAGAACCAGAGGCAGCCTCTTTCCTGCGTTTTAAGAAGACTTGGGGAGTCTGGCCTTGTGGCCGAGTAGATATGTTCACGCACTCCACTTCGGGGGCCCGGGGTCCACCAGTTTGGATCCTGGGCATAGACCTACACGCCGCTCATGAAGCCATGCTGTGGTGGCATCCCACATAGAAGAACTAGAGTGACTTACAACCAGGATATACAACTATGTACTGGGGCTTTGGGGAGAAAAAAAGAGGAAGATTGGCAACAACAGATGTTAGCTCAGGGCCAATCTTCCTCACCAAAAAGCATACCTTAGGAAAAAAAAAAAAAAGAAGACTTGGGCTGTCTCAGCAGCTGTAGTCAAGAGTCAAATGTCACCATTACAGAGGGAGCCCTCTGGGTTGGACCACACCTCCTATTCAAACACAACACAAACATACACACACACACAGGAGCATACACAACCCTGAGACCAGAGGAGATGAGCATACCCAGCCAACATCCCAGGCCTGACCCTCGCAAACCCTGCCCTGATGCCCGCCTCTGACAGAGGGCCTGAGTCACTCAGAATCTCTAGATAAAGCATGTCTGAGCCAGCTTGGGCTGCTATAATAAAATACCACAGACTGAGTGGCTTAAGCGACAGACATTTATTTCTCACAGTTCTGTAGTCTGGGAAGTCCCAGATCAAGGTCCCAGCAGATTCAGTTCCTAGTGAGGGCCTCTTCCTGGCTTGCAGACCATCACCTTCACATTGTGTCCTCACATGAGAGAGAGAGCGTGCTCTTGCGTCTCTTCCTCTTCTTACAAGGGCACTTATCCCGTGATGGGGGCCCCACCCACAAGACACCCTCTGAATCTAGTTACTTCCCAAAAGCACCCCCTCCAAATACCATCACATTTAGAGTGAGGGTTTCAACAAATGAATTTCGAGAGAGACACAAACATGCAGTCCATAACAGCATGACAACTAAGAAACGTGACAAGAACATGTCAGTTTGTGGTGAGTCATACGGCCAAAAGATCACGAGGCAGAATCAGGCCTGGAAAAGCCAAATCAGAAACAAGCTGCAGTTAGGGTAAGGGAGCAAAGTTGGTGAGTAGAGACTGGAAGACACTTTTGCTGTGAGGCAGGAAAAAAGCAACACTGCTATGTTAATGGCACAGCATGAGAATGGATTTTCACACCTCTGGCTGCTGAGCTCCTCAGAGCCTCCCAAAATCAAGACTCTCCTCCCAGCTCCAGGACCAACCCTGTTAGGCTCCTGACCCGGGATGTTAGTGCCTTAGTTCTAATGTATATTCCTACCATAAGCTGCCCATGACCTGAGTTCCTCTGAGTCAAGGCTGACTGGAATGGCCATCGGGATCAAGTAGCATCTCAAGGACCATCCCAGGCTGAGAGAGATGAGAGCAGATCCCTATGGAAAAGGGCTCTGGTGGGTTGAATTGTGTTCCCCAAAAAGATATGTCAAAGTCTTGACTCTTGGAACCTAGGACTGTGAACTTATTTGGTTAAAGGGTCTTTGCAGATGTAATTAAGATGTAGGTCAAGATGAGGTCATACTGGAATACGGTGGGTCTTTAATTCAATGTGACTAGTGTTGTTATAAGAAGAAAAGAAGAGACACAAACACAGACACACCAAGAGAACACCATGTGAAGACAGAAGCAGAGGTTGGGCTTGTGCAGCTGCGAGCCAAGGAACGCCAAGGGTTGTGGGTCAACACCAGAAGCTGAAAGAAAGGTATGGAACAGATCCTTCAGAGAGAGCATGGCCCTGCTGAGACCTTGACTTTGGACTTCTGGCCCCAAAGAATAAATTTCTGTTGTTTGAAGCCACCCAGGTTTTGGTAATTTGTTACAGCATCCTAGGAAACTAAGACAGGTATACTTAGAGAGGAAATTCAGAAAAGTGGCAGAATTCTGGATTTTGCCCAAAAAGGGCAGGTGTGAACAGACGCTATAGCAGGAGACTTTGCATGTACAGGTATTGTGAAGATACTGCCTGCCTCAGGTGGGGGAAGGAAAAGGGAAGTGGAGGATACAAAGCAGGATACATTCGACCCGCCAGCACTCATGGAAAATGCCAGAATGTCCAATGAATGAATGCTGGCTATAAACAAAGAAGGAGGAGTAGGAGGAGAGAGGTAGGAAGGGGAGGGGGTGTGGGGGAGGGTGAGAGGGAGGAGGACCCTTGCCATGTAAGGTAGCATATTCACAGGAGCCTGGAGTTAGAACTTGGATGTTTTGGGAGCCCTTGTCCAGCCTACCACTGGGTCTTTAAGTAAGCGCATTTTTAGAGAGATATATAAATGTGTCTTTCTCTACTCCAACTCAAAAAATAAATTACCTTTAAATTGGAGAGATCATAAAATAGAACCTACTTGCCGCCTTTATTCTACTCATTTCTCCCCTCCACCACCTACCTAACGCCCTGGAAGAAGAAACAGTAAAGCGATCAGCTTGATGATAAAACGACCTCAATCATTGACTTTGACAAATGTTGACCAAGCCAGCAGCATGGCTGAGCAGATTTCCTTTGCCTCATTTTTCACAGAGGAGCCTGCAGAACACGGTCCTCAGCACGGCAGTCAGCATCGACTTAAAGTGGCAGTTTGCGCTACAGTGTTGGGTCACAGAACAAAGGGTCAATTCAGAGAAGGGAAAAAATCAGTCAAATTGGTTGTTTGACTTTCACGTAGGCAAAACAACCATTTGATTGATGGTCTCTTTCATTTTTCATAGTTATTTTAGCACCTTATAACTACAAGCTAAGTATGCTGTTTATGTAACTGTACAGTAGTCTATTTACAGGGTTATCAAATGTTTTAATTCATCTGTGAAATCAACATCAACCACTCCCCACATCTATTTGCCTACAGCACACCCAACCCTCACCAACGCCCACTCACCACCTCCTGTTTTTCTCTTTTAGCCCAAGGCAGAGTTCTCCATCCAATTGGGTCACTGATTTTTAAAAATTTTTTTACTCAACAAATATTCCCTGAATGCCTGTTACATGCTAGGCACTGAACTGGATCCAAAGGAAAAAATGTATCAGGGAGCGTAACGAGGCAGATTGAACGTTTTTAGCAAGAGGATCTAATGGTCTCCTACTGGTCTGAGTGAACTTGACAGTTTGGAGAGGATTAGGTGAGGTTTTCTGGGTGCTTGCGGGGAGTCGTTTGTGTGTCCTGGGCTGAGTGTTCTTGGTCAAGCCAACGTAAGGTGGGAGGCACCATTCTTCTGGAAGAAAGCAGCACTAGGTCTTAGTTGGTTTGATCAAGCTGCCCTTCACAGAAACCTCCTGGGTATGCAAATGGGGACATTTGCAAATATGTCCCCAGCGCCTGTCCCAGGTGTCCACAGGGTAGGAAGTGTGGCAATACAGCTGCTGAAGGTCCAGACCCGTGAACTAGTTCTTGTAGTATTTTCAAGCTTGGAGAAGGTACAGCTCTGAGACAGGGGAAGGAAATCTCGCTACGCAACCCGAGGAGACAGCCCAAAGAACCGACTGGAAATAAAATTCTACATGAAGAGACATGCAGAGGTATCAGGGGACAGAAATCCGGTCAGGACTTTTAATCTGCCATCTTAAAATGACCTCGATGGTTTGGGCCCAAGTCATGAAGTCAAAGGTCCTGGAGGAATCCACTCAATACAGTGACATTCAGAGGACAGCCGAGTTACTATATTAGCATCGCACACAGAAACAAAGATATGTGACAATTCTATATTCCATTACGCCCTCCCCTTTTGTTTTTTAAAAATGTTGATTGACTTTTGAAATAACAAAATAAAATTTTTTTGGTATGAAAAGTGTGTATTAAGAAAGCGACTTCAATATTCAGCTACCATGTAATGCTCTGGTCACATATGACAAAGCAGGACAGATAAAAGGGTGGCCCTACAGTGCCAAGAAGCCCATGGCTTGTTTTGAGTGTTCTTCAGGCAAACAAAATATGGGGTAAAGCTTTCTGGGAAGAGTTTCATTGGTTATGCCATGACATTATTAAGCTAGCGACGTAGAGTGCTGTACGAAAACCGGAGACTCCTGATGCCAGGTCTCTTATTGACCAGCTGTTATATTTTGGGCCCTGACCTTTATTTCTTTCTTCCTCCTCTCTAAAATAAAGGGTTTAGACTAGATGATTTCTTGTTAGTTCACAGATTTTTGTGGTTCTCTTCACCACCAAGAAAACAACCTTTTTGAGGTTCCATTGTATTGGGAAGTTATCTGTAGGTTTTTAGATAGGCTCTCAACTGAGGTCTGTTGGTAAGAGAGCAGCCCCATGGGCCCAAAGGGGACACCCCAAGGAAGGAATTGGGAGTTTGGACTGATAACTCAGGCTCAACTCCAGCACCAAGTGGATGGGGAAAGGAAGGTGGAGGGGACAGGGATGGCAGAGGCTGCAAACCCATGGAGACATAGGCCTTCTTGCACAGAGACTGGACTCTGGGATCATTTGGTTGAGCGTGTGAGCATAAACTTAAAAAAAGTCTGTACTAATGGTGCTGTCAAGACCTGGCAGATGTCGACAAGAGAGGGCATCCTCAAAGCATTGGACAAAGACGCATTGGACTGCACAGGTCCATTTTCAGCAGCAAAACCACCGCAGGGCTGACAGTGAATCATGGCAACCAAAACCTGAAGCCCACTAGCAGACTAATCCGACTTGCCAGTTCTTTACCTACTGGCACTTGGGGACAAGACTGACCCTTAGGACTGGCCAAGTCTCCAGTATGCTTAAGTAGTTGTGGGAGTGGGGAGAGGTGAGATCAAGAGCAAGGAAAATGAACTTCCTGCGTAATGAGGGACAGGGTGGCTCCAGTGCATCACTGGAGAAAGGAAATAAAAGACACGCGAGTATATTTGTACCGCAAGATGGTGACATGGATAATTTACATCTGAATGTGAATATCCAAAGCTGAACCACATGCTCAGACAAATACCAGGATGATTGCTGTTGCTATCAGAATGTCTTAGGTCCACGAGAGAGAGAGCCCTGTATAAGGAAAGGAATTCAGAGCGGAGGAGGTGAGGCATGCAGGGTAGGGAGAAGGGAGAGATGAGGCTGGAGACGGTGGTCGGGAGCAGGAACACCATCTAGGTTCTAGGATTTGGAAGGTCCTTCTTTTCTTACCATACAGAGGGCCTCTTGGAAGTGCTGTTGGGCCAAACTGTGAGTTATAACTAGCATCCATTAATCCAGCTCGTCTCTTGTGGGTAATTTGCATTTCTGAAGACCTCCAGATAGACAGATAGTCATCTCAAAGTCTCCATACTAGAAAAGTCACCCAAGGGCATTTCCTTTTGGTCCTCAATTTGTTAAAGAACTATAATACCAAATTTCTTTTGTATAAAAGAACAGTCACAGGCCAGCCCTGTGGCTGAGTGGTTAAAATGCCATGTGCTTCACTTCTGTGGCCCAGATTCATGGGTTTGGATTATGGGCATGGACCTACTCCACTCATCAGCCATGCTGTGGCAGTGTCCACATATAAAAAAAAAAAAAATAGAGGAAGATAAGCACAGATGTTAGCTCAGGGTGAATCTTCTCAAGCAAAAAGAAAATGAACAGTCACACAATTGGTTAAAGGCCAGTTAAAGCGAATTCTTTTAAAATGGGGACCAAAATTTCACACCAAATACAAAAACCAGTTTGATAGAAACTTAATCTTGAATAATAAAACTAAACCTTATAAAAGACAAATTTATACTACATTTAACAAAATTGAGGCTAAATTGCATCTTAATTTTTTGAAAAAAATTGCATGAGGTTTTTTGAGGAGGGAATTATTATTTTTCAAACAAATTGCATGCTAGGTTAATAAGACATACGTCACTTGGTATTTACATTTGGCTTTTTCAGCATGGTCATAAAGAAAGCAGTCACAAAAAAAATGTAGGGCATCATTAATTTTCCCAGTACTGCTCTTAGTCCTTTATAATCAAATCGTTTTCAGCCTAGGGGTATGTCCTGACCTTACCTGTACTAGATTTCTCTCCTTCAGTTCTTTGTCAGGTTAACTCTGCCAGACTCTCAAAGTTGAAAACTTTGAGTGTGGTTCCAACAATTCTCCAGCATTGCTTTCATCAACTTTATGAGCTCCTGAATCTTTTGTATTTGTATTTTATTGTTGAATGTTAACAAGCTCCGACAAAAGACATCAGCAAAAGACAGGCCACAAAAGGCTTTGACGTGACGGACTGAGAAATACTCTAGTGTTAAGCTGGGAGAGTTGTTCATCTAAGGACCAATTTCCCAAGCGGTCAGGTCATTAGTAAATACTTTCAGGCTCTGATGGTTTTGGCTTGCCTCTGACCTTGGCTTCCCTGTGCATCCTGCAACCTCATAACCGTAGAGCCTCCTCTAATGAATACGGGATAACAAGGACCCCCTATCGCTGGAAACTCATATTGTCTCAGAAACTAAGTTCCGCATCCAACCCGAAAGCCAATTTAGCCCCTAATATCTGCAGACTTGGGTACAAGAATTTGTTTGCAACTCCGTTCCCTCTCATTTGTGAATGACTTTTATGAAAAATGCATCCTGGGTTTTGAGTATACAAGGAACATATCTTCCCTTCCAGCCAGAAGGCAACAGCTACAGTGGCAGCCTCTTGGGCACCAAAAAATCATTAACTCCACTGTAAAAGGAAGGAGGGCACTGATTATAAAAATCCCTTCTAGCTCTAAAGGTTCGTGGCAAGGTGACTCTCTGCATCAGCTGAAGATGTCTCTCTGGGGGAGCCATTTCAAGTGTGTGCAGTGGGAGCCAGGAGTATTGGTACGAACACTGACAGACCCATCTCCTGGCCAGAAGTGACTTGTTAACTCAATGATACCAGGATATTTATCTTTGTTTAGTTTCGCTGCCTTTTGTCTCTACATACACCCTGGTTTATTTTCAGGCGTTGGGTACTTGGGCAATTATTCATAGTTGGGATTTAGTCTACCTTGATCGTTTGATGGAGACTATTCATGTGCATAAGCCATTTAAAGCAAGCAAACCAGGTATGCAGAAAGAGAAAAGACTGAAAAAAAACCCTAGAAATACCATCTTCCTTAATTAGTTTCTAATGTACATAGTTTTATTTCTAATTATGATTAAAGTCTGCCCCAATTTCTGTTCTCTGAGCTTTGGAGTTATTATTGCAATGATTAGGCAAAACGTTTTTTCCACATTAAGGCTGAAACTACTTTTGTTCCCAACAAGATGCAAAATGTGTTGTATCTGAGGGTCCTGGTAACCACTGAATTACAACCTAAGTGGTTTTATGTTTAAACCATAAAAAGTTGATGACCTTATTTCCATTAAGTGAAGTTGAGACCTTGCTTATGGAAACAAATTCACTCGTATCATTAAAAAAACTTGATCACAAAATGAATTTAAAACATTAATGATGTTTACTTTACATACATTTAAAAACTAATAACATAAAAGCTACATTGGGAGAGTCCAGAACTACTATTCGGTCATAAACAACTAGAAAACTGGACAAAATATAGGAAATAGCTATTTTCAAACATTGTACAACAAGCATTGTAGGGCTGTTCTTCCTGAGAAAAGGAAACAGAATGAGGAGAGCTCTACCATTGACAAGGCTTCCTCCTTGGAAGAAGTTTCTGGAGTTCAGTGCATGGAAGTGAAATGCAAGCAGAGCCCAGAATGGAGGAGACACAGATATAAATTTGAGGAGTACAAGGTAACTCTGTGGGGCAGAATATATGACAGGAGGGAGCCATATGGAGAAAGAACTCAGACATGTGCAGAGGGGTGCTCTGGACTTTAACTGAACATGTCTATGTCAGATAAAAACCCACAAGGCCAGGCAAGAACAACTTCCAGGGAAAAAACCATCGCCAGAGAACTGTATCCAGACAGTTCCCAGGGTGCACACAGGGTTGGTAATACTTCAGCTTCTCATGAGGCAAAGTAGAGAAATCTTACTAAACACACAGGACATTTAGGAGATACTCCAGGAGGGCCAAGCCTTAGAAATAGAATTAACTTACTTCTAGACTAAAGGCTCATTTACCCCTATCCCGAGAGAGTTTAAAAATAAAACATAAAAGGATTAAACTAACTGCAAGTAACTCAGCTGCCTGTTATAAAAAGCACAACACTCTTTAATGGAATACAAGAAAATCCCACTCTTAACAATGTAAAACTCATGCTGTCTAGTACTCAGTCAAAAATTACCAGGTATGCAAAAAAGAAGGAAAATAGAATTCATAACCAGGAAAACAATCTATAGAAAGAAATCCAGAAATGTCAGAAATGAAATTAGTAGACAGAGATTTTTAAACTACTAATATGAACATTATAATTATGGTCAGGATGTAGGGAAAACATGCATATGATGAAATGAGAGATAGAGGGTATAAAAAAGCCTCAAATGGAAATTCTAGAGGTGAAAATATTATATCTGAAATGAAAAAACACACTGGGTGGGATAAAAAGCATACACTATAGAAAAAAAAGTTCAGTAAACTTGATGTAGCAATTGAAACTATCCAAAATGGAGCACAGAAAAAAAGGCTTTTTGTAATTAACAATTGATAGAAACCTATGAGACAATATACTTGATCTACATACATGTGATGAGGGTCCCAGAAAAAGAGGGATGGATACAGAAAAAAAATGTTTGAAGAAAAAAAAATGACTAAAAATTGTCAAAATTTAATGAAAACTACAAACCACAGATCCAAGAAGCTCAAAGAATCCCAGTCACAAGAAACAAAGAAAACTGCAACAGCAGCATAGTCAAACCGCTCAGAATCAGTGGTAAACAGAACATCTTAAAAGTAGCCAGAGGAAAAATAGACACCATGTAGAGGAACACGAATTGAATGACAGCAGTCTTCTTGTCAGAAACAACACAAAGCACAAGAGAATAGAACAGCAACTTTAAAGCACAGAAAGAAAAAAACTATCATTCTAGGATTTTATATCCAAAGAAAACACCTTTCAAAAACGAGGACAGAATAAAGTCTTTTTTAGACAAACAAAACCTGAGAACTCTTCACTATAAAAAATATTCAAGAAAGCTCTTCAGGGAGAAAAAAATATAACACTCAGAAAGAAGTTTGTACCTATGCGCACAAAAAAAATGAAGAACAAGAAATGGTAAATATATTATTGAAAATAAAACAATTTTTCCTCATTTTCAGTATTTTTAGAAAACATCTTTAAAGTAAAAATAATGACAACGTATTATCAGGAATCATGATGCCGGAGTAGTGGGGCTTAATTAGCCCTAGAGTAAAGATTGATGTGGACCCACTATAAAAAG
The DNA here is from genome assembly GCF_021613505.1 of Equus quagga. Taxonomy (NCBI): domain Eukaryota; kingdom Metazoa; phylum Chordata; class Mammalia; order Perissodactyla; family Equidae; genus Equus; species Equus quagga. The sequence goes on along the minus strand of NC_060274.1, from coordinate 17,354,215 downwards.
CTTGAAAGAAAGTCTTGATAAAACTGATCCCAAGTGACAACTGTTTGCCAGGGAAAAAACCAACACTCATTAATGAAATATAGTAAGATGAGCACTCAAAAGGGTAAAATTCACAATGCCCAACATCTAATCAAAATTTACAAAGCATGGAAAGAAACAAGAAAATCTGACCTACAACCAGAAGAAAAATCAATCAATGGAAACAGACACAGAAGAGACAAAAGTAATGGAATTAGTAGACAAGGAACTTGAAAGATTTAAGATTAAAAGATTAAGATTTTAAAATCTTACAAACGTGTTTAAAGATATAAAAGAAAGCATGAACATGATGATGAAAGAAGAAGGGAGATTTGAAAAAGATGCAAATAGACCTTCTAAAAACGAAAAAACTACATACAATGTGAAAAATATAACACGATGGGATTAAGAGCTTATTAGACACTAGAGATAAAGGATTGACTGCAAAGGGGAATGAGAGCATTTTGCAGGGCTGTGGAAATGTTCTATGTCTTATCTTGATTGTGGCAGTGGTTATAGGACTGTATATATTTATCAAGTCATCAAACTGTACAAAATGGATAAATTATATTGTGTGTAAAGTATACCTCAGTAAAACTATTTTTTAAATATTAAATGAAATGAAAGACACCAGCTATAAAAGGATACATACTCTAGGAGTCCATTTATATGAAACTCGTATGACTAATCCATGGTAACAGAAAGCAGATCCGCGGCTGTCTGGGCGTGGAGTCGGGGAAGGCCAGGAGGCTGGACTGGAAAAGGACTGATAGAAATGTTCTGTACATTCACTGTAGTGGTGATTACACAGGTGTGTATATTTGTCAAAACTCATCAAAATCTATGCTTAAAATAGATCTTATTTTATGTAAATTATACCCCAGGAAACTGAGGGGAAAAGCAAAGAAGTGGCTATTTTTAAGTCTTCCTTTGAGCGTGTTTTGAGAGGAGGTGGGATTTTTGCAACAGGTCTGAACTGGTCAAGGCACTTTAAACTTCTATCCAATAATGTTTGGACTGAAGACCCACTGCTTTATTCTTATAAGTCTCCCTATACCGGGCATAAATATGATTTATTTCTTCAAGGGACATCAAAGTGAGTTCAAAATGAAGGTGATCTGTTTTTAAAGAACTTCATTATCTGTATCATTCTCAGAGTGAAATGCCTTTACGAGTCTTTAAAAGTAAATTTAAAGAGCAAGTCTTTTAAAGGTAAAAGAAGCTGCTGCTACCTAGGTGTTTTTGACCTTCTGCGCTTATCAGTAGTGTTTGCGTCCTTGACTATAGTCTTTTAGGGATCAAAACACTAAAATAGTGTAGTGGCTGCTGTGAGGCACTGTCCAGCTCTCCCTTTTGGGATCGAGGCACTGGATCCCCTAGTAGCTTGGAGTGTTGACTTCCAGTGGCTTCTGGAATTGCCCTCTGTTAAAGGGAACCGCCTGGCCCAAGCTTCCTCAAGGGCAGCCCACATCCAGTGAGTGGTCAATGTGAGAGTACAATGGCCTGGCCCTCTTGCCTCAGTTCAGGCCAGCTCTGAAGGACCATCCCAGCTCTAGAGGTGGGACCAGCTGAGGTCTTGCAACTGCACTGTGGCTCACTTTCTTCCTTTTCCAATCCTCCTTCTCTCACTCTTCACAGATGTTTTCTTGAGAGAACACCCCAATAAATCTCCTGTACACAGACCCATCTCCGAGTCTGTTTCCCAGGGAACCTGTCATAAGGAATCCGTAAATGGGAGGGGCATCACCTGTCTCTGGTGTGATCTCCCTATCACCAGGTAAAAAACCAATATCCAAAATTCATTAGCTTTCTTATTTACCATAATTTATCGGTTATAAAATATATTTTAAAAATCCCAATCACAATAACAAAAAATACATAGGGCGAATTTCTAGGAATAACCACAATAAGAGAAGTGTAGGCCCTATATTGATAAAACCCTACTAAAAATCATTTAAAAAGATGTGAACAGGGGCCGGCCTGGTGGAATAGTGGTTAAGTTTGCACACTCATCTTTGCTGGCCTGGGGTTCACGGGTTTTGAATCCCGGGCATGGACCTAGGCACTGCTCATCAAACCATGCTGTGGTGGTGTCCCACATACAAAATAGAGGAGGACTGGCACAGATATTAGCTCAGCAACAATCTTCCTCAAGCAAAAAGAGGAAGATTGGCAAGAGATGTACGTCAGGGCCAGTCTTCCTCACACACACACAAAAAATCATGTGAACAAATAGAGGAAAGTATATGATTCTTATATAAGAAAACTCAACCCTGATAAAGACAGTGATTGTCTAAATTAATCTATAAATTCCATGTAGTCCAAATTTGAAATTTGATAAAAATAATACAAACTTTGTGTAGAAGAATAAATAGAAAAAGGGGGAAAACTTTTTAAAGAGTCAGTATGGGAATGAGAGAGACGATGAGCCTATGCTGTTAAATATTGTAATATAAAGTTGCGGTCATTTCCTCCAGGACTCCTTCTCCTTCCCAGCCCCCGCCCGGAGGCTGAATCCCTTTCGTGTGTTTCTTTATCTCCTCTCTTTATTACTGTATAGAAATGACCTGTTTATTTTGTCTCTCCCATTCTACTGTAATCTCTTAAAGGGACAACGTGTGCTTTTCAAGATATATCTTCAGCACCAGGCATAGTGCTTGAATGAATGAATGAATGACCAAATAAAAAGACAATAAAGCCAAGCACAAATCTGGCAACGGTGGAGCTTAGATCATCCCTTCCTTCAAGATACCCAGGAGCCACTGTCCTTATAATCTAAGCTGATACTAATGCCATCAAGTAGTAAATACTTACTTCCTGCAGATATGTCCCATTTCCTCTGTGTGTAAATTTACATTTAAAATCATATGAGCATTTATAAACATGGCCATGTATGAACAATCAAACTGCATGTCGGATTATGTTTCTAAGTCTGCTCAGCAATGGAGACCTTGAAAGGCCAATGTCCCAGCCCCCCTTAAAAGAAAAGACCTTTTGGGTGCTGTAGTTGAAAAATGAAAGTCAATGTCATGAGATCTATTTTTCCATTGGGAAAGTCAAGGAAGGGCACTGTGTTTACACCAGGATGTGTTGACAATGTCTAACTACATCAAATCTTATCTACACGAGCAGCAAATCCCCTCACCCATCAAGCTGGTAAGAGGGCCAGTTTGCTCCACTGCTGGTGCCAGCCAAGGTTTCAGCCCCTCCGCTACCTAAGAGAGTTCATTTCAGCATGGAGATGATAAAGTACCCAAATAGTCCAACCCAAGCCCCAAGGAATTTTAACAATAACCACCTTTGCAAAGCAAGGGAGAGAATATGCTACCCTCCTGTAAACTTGACTACCTGTGCCCACACCCAGTACAAGAGGGCAGGATTCACCCGGTTAATAAAAGGTGAAAGCTGGACTTAAAGTTACCCACATCCTAGAACACGGTTCATTTTGAGTCATTTAATACAGGCCCAGTCCATCAACTGATTACTAGGCAGATTTTAAATTTCAGCTTTTATCAGCAGATAGCTCAGAGTTGCAGAATGCCAACTGGGCAAATGATATAATGAAAGCAGGATGAATGCACAGCTCTAACACTACCAAAAGAGCAGTGGAGGCTTGTTTTTGAAGGAAGCTATGTGAATCTGATTAAAGGAAATTTAGTTCAAGAAAATGAGACTTTAGAGTGCCCCTGAAAACAGAATATAAAGTCCTCCCACGTTTGAAGTGTACACATTTGAGTCTTTTGCCATCTAGTCTTTGCAATTTCGGGGCGTGTGCACCCTTATTCCAGATATGCCAACCACAGAATTGATCTGAATGCTGTAATGAGGATTCAATCTATGGTCCTAAAACTTGGAGCTTTTAATGAAAACAGCCTTGTTGGTGTTTATTTATGTGTTTTTGTTGTTTGGGGCCCAATTACATCATAAAAGGGCTTGAAGAACGAACATGTTGAAAAATATGCATAGACTATAAACAAGGCTGATGCCCTTTTAAATCTTCACAGCAATTCTGTAAGATAGGTATTGTTAGCAACATAGCAACCCCCAAGATTCTAAAAGAAAATACTTGAGGAAAAAGGGTGGCTGAGTTACCCTAGAAAAGGGACAGGTAAAAGTTCTCCAATTTCCCCAGGGGTGAAAGAAGACATGTCATCTCCTAGAAATCTCTTTGAGTCTGAGATGCCCGGAAATAGCTGTTTCTGGAGAAAGCAATCGGGCTCAATCAAGAGTAACCACACTAATTCTAAATCCTCGCAATTACATGTTGAGAGCTTGCCTGGATATTCTAGGTGCCACCTTGCAATAGGCCAGTTGTATCGCTGACAGCTCAGGGGATATCAGGGAAACGACACACTCTCAGTTGGCGCCTCTTATAGTCGCATTAATCCAACTGAAGTGTGGTTCTGGAACACAGCCAGTCTACCCCACCGAGGCAAGGCTTGATGGAGCACCACGCTAGCATGGGTGGACCCGACCAGCTCAGAGGACGAAGGACGGGGAAAGCAGGGTAGATAAAATATCTGGATGGTGAATTTTCAGGCATCACGGCTACTAAAAAGGCGCATGGAGCCCCAGCATCCCATAGTGGAAAAAAAGCATCCCATAGCTCTTCTGGCTCAGAAGAGCTGAGAGTGATCTGAAATAAGGCTCGTTTTAAGCAGAAGCCAAGTGGGCTTCAATACAAAGATGTGAAATCATGAGCACAGGACAATCCTGGCTAATAAAGAGCCATCAAACAAAAGACGTTTTTCACACTTCCAAAGTGGTCACAGCAGCAAACACTCATAGCCTGCCCATCCCTCCCAGCCCCAAACAAGACATAACACAAGTTCTAACATAGTCCCTATCTGGAGAAAGGGTGTCCAACTATAGAGACAAGAAGAACACTCACCAAACCAGGAGGAGGTGTCCCACAGTTGGTATGTCCACACTGGATAGGCCAAATGGTAAGTGCTGTAACAGTTCTCAGGACGCAGAAATCCTTAAGGGTAAGCTGAACCCTCAAGGATAAGTGATTTAAATTGGGAATGAGGCAAGCATCCTATGGAGGGAAACAGCATAAGTAGAGGCATGTAAAAAGAAAAGAGAGTACTGGACATTGAAAATATCGAGAAAACCAAACTACATAGTAAAGACTGGAGATCCCAAACAAAAGATTCACGCTTGACCATCAGACCAGTGATTTTCAAACAATTTGAAAATTTCTCCAAGTAGACATTACAGAGACTAATGAGAGAGGCTGTGGAACTCTCCACACCCCCTACCCTCAAAAAGTATGTTTTAACCGGAAGGTGCAGCTTTGATGTGTTTCATGTATTCAGGTTTCATGTAAGATTTTGTTTTAGAATAAGTTGCTTAAAAAAAAGTTTAAAGGGGCTGGCCCCGTGGCCGAGTGGTTAAGTTCACGCGCTCCGCTGCACGCGGCCCGGTGGTGTTTCGTTGGTTCGAATCCTGGGCGTGGACGTGGCACTGCTCATCAGACCACGCTGAGGCAGCGTCCCACATGCCACAACTAGAAGAACCCACAATGAAGAATACACAACTATGTACCGGGGGGCATGGGGGAGAAAAAGGAAAAAATAAAATCTTTAAAAAAATAAATAAATAAATAAATAAAAAGTTTAAAAACGTTACAGAGACTCTAACAATGAAAGAAGCAAGGTAAGCCACCAAACTCATAGTTTTAAAAAGCCAAAATTAATGAACGTCATTTCAGAAAGGGACAATTTCTCCCTAGGAGGAAAGAGATCTACAGTGCCTTTCCTACTGGGCAGGGTAGTGGGAGGAGTCACACAGGCTCACGTGATGGACTAGAGTCCTCATGAGGACCAGGCAAAAACCCAACTCTTTCCTATAGGCCTTCATTGAATTCATGGGAAATGTCCACCCAAGACTGGAGGCAGGGAAGGAGCTCAAAGAGACAGCCCTCTGAGGTACACAGGTCTTCTCCAAATACTAATAGCACACTGAAGGATACACGAAAGGCGGGAAAGTGGAGGAAAATCCCTGGAAGACCCACTAGGCCTTCACTGAGTACACAGCAACGACCCCGTGAAGTCTGAGAGCAGGGCAGGAGCGATGAGAGAAATCCCTCTGAGATAGTCTGGACCTCCACTGAGGGCCCTGCAGTGGCCCTCCAAAGTCTGGTGTGGGAGAGAGGGCATAAAGAGATCTGTCAAGGAGCCAAAGTCTGGGAATGGGACTGGGAGCAAAGAGAACTCTGCACAGGCCCGAAAAGTTGGCAACCAGCTTGTAAAGCAGGAAGCAATCGTATGTGGCTTCGAAGGTCGGTGGCTGGACTCTAAAGTAGAAAGACAACTATAGAGTTTCACCAGGGCTCGCATCCCAAGCCCTATTGAAAAGAAAGTCCTGTTTCTGTCTTCAAAACATTTGAAGGTCAAATGGATCTTACTAAAGTTGTGACAACCTCAGTACCAGCTCAACTACAGATCAGACTGACTCAGTCCTCCTCACCAGCAGCCTGACAGAAGAAGAGCCAAGCTCTTTTTTGAGGTTAGATACTATCTACTTCATTCTCTACTGGTCTTTTATACACAATTTTTGGCATCGAATCACAAAGTCCAAGAACTGTGAAGAAACAAACAAAAAAAAATGTGGTCCCCGACCAAGAGAAGAAACAGTCAATGGAATTAGACTCAAAGATAGCCCAGATGATGGAATTATCAGACAATGACTTTAAAATAATTGTGATAAATATATTAGAGGACCTAGTGGGAACAATTAGACAACACGCATGAACAGATGAGGAATTTCAGCAGAATTGGAAACTATAAAAAAGAAACAAAGATGCTAGAAATGAAAAACAAAATATCAGAAATAAAGCAAGCTTTCAATGGGTTTATCATCAGATTGTACAGAAGAGGAAAGAATTAGTGAACTTTATAACAAGTCAATATATATTATCTAAACTAAACCACAAGAGAAAAAAGTGGGAAAAAGGGAACAAGGCAGCCATGTGTGTGCTACCATATGAAATAGTATAAAATAAATATAATTGGAGTCCTAGAAAGATAAGAGATAGAGAATGAGACAGAAGATGTATTTGAAGACAAAGTGGCCTAAAAGTTTCCAAAATTGATGAAGTGCATCAAGCCATCGAGGCAGCTCAGAAAACTCCAAACAGTTTAAATACAATGAAAATCACATCCATCACAACGTAAGCAAATTGCTAAAACTCAAAGATAAAAAGAAAAAATGTTAAACAGCCAAAGAGACAAGACACTTTACTCAAAGCTAACACCATACAAATAATGACTCATTTATCAGAAAAAATGGCATCCAGAGACTATGGAACAACATCTTGAAAACACTGAAAGGAGGCCGGCCTGGTGGCGCAGCCGTTAAGTGCGCATGTTCTGCTTCGGCGGCCGGGGGTTCGCCGGTTCAGATCCCGGGTGCGGATATGGCACCACTTGGCAAGCCATGCTGGGGTAGGCGTCCCACATATAAAGTAGAGGAAGATGGGCATGAATGTGAGCTCAGGGCCAGTCTTCCTCAGCAAAAAGAGGAGGACTGGTAGATGTCAGCTCAGGGCTAATCTTCCACAAAAAAAAAAAAACTGAAAGAAAAAGAAATTAGAACTCTCTACTCAGAAAAAATATCCTATAAAAACACAAAACAAAGACACTTGCAGATGAGTGAAGTTGAGAGAATTCATGGCCAGTAGGCCAGCATAACAAAGTTCTTCAGGTCAAATGGAATTGATACCAGATAGAAGCACAGATCTTCTAGAAATGATAAAGGGCATCAGAAAGCCATTTTAAAAAGTAAAATAGCCCAGGCCAGCCCTGGTGGCCCAGTGATTAAGTTCGGTGCACTCCGCTTCAGCAGCCCAGGTTCAGTTCTGGGGTGTGGACCTACACCTCTCATCACTCAGTGGCCGTGCTGTGGCAGCAGCTCACATACAAAAAGAGGAAGATTGGCAATAGATGTTACCCCAGGGCAAATCTTCCTCCAGAAAACAATAAACAAAATAAAACACCTGAGAATAAATCTTCAAAAATAGCTGGAAATTATCTACACTGAAAACTAAAGGAACATTTGCTAAGAAAACTTGAACAAGGCCTAAATAAATGCAGATATATATTGTGTTCAAGGGTTGGTAGGCTAAATATAGTTGAGGTCCATTTGAAGACTTCCAATTCTGGCCAAGGTAGAAAAATGATTTACCCTTCCACCTGAAACAACTAAAAAACAAGGTAAAATATTAAAAAGTTTTCAAGACTTTGGGTGTCAGGTAATGAAGAAAAATGATTCACAAGATGGGAAATAAATGAGGTGAGTCCTCTGATTGTCCCAGCTTATCACCTTGTATTTCCAGGCCATGACACGGGAAGGAGTAGCCTAGGTAGAGCCCAGAAGTTTCCTTAAATGGGGCGATGAAGCTGAGAGTCTGGAGAAGAAGGCAGCTGGAGTTCACGGGGCACAGTACCAGAGAGGGAAGAGCTGCACTGACAGAGAGCTCCAAAAATCCGAAATGTTCCCCTCTAAGTCTCAGCAGAAGACTGATCAGTGTGTGTGTGCAAGGACACTACCCAAGCCTTGAAAAGAAACACTCTAAAGGGTGAGAGGGAACAGTGCCTGACGCTCACATGGGCTACCAGCCAGACTGGAAATCCTCATAATTTGTGGGCGCTGGGTGGAAAACTCAAAGGGTCTCGCTTCTGTAGTGGCACCAAATTTGTCATTGATTAATGCTGCTCTGGACCCAGCTAATAATCTTAAAACTGTGTCAAACTGTTTCCAAGTATTTTAACTACATCCCAGAACAAAGCTCAAGAATATTTATAGAAAATAAAATATCCGGCACTGAAGAAAGTAAGAGCCACCATGTCTTGTCTAGTCACACAGGTCAATATCTTATCTCAAGTCTGGCTGACCCCGAAGTCCGCGTCTTTTCTGCCACATGTGGGGGAGGAGTTATGTCATTGTGGATTGGAACCAAAGTGCCCCTTCTCTTCAGAGATCAGTTGGAAACTCACAGAAAGAGAGACAGATTATAAGTCTCCTGATGTGACCAACTCCACCTGTGATGTTTTCCTGCTTAAAAAAAATGAGCCTCCATTTGATGAAGCCTCTAGATTTAACTACCAGTTATAGGAAATAAAGAGGGAGGGGTCTGTGTTAAATGGTACCACAATGATGCAATCAGCCAAATCCAGATCATGGGAAATTCTACAAGACAAATAACAAAGTTTCTTCAACAAATAAATGCACAAATGCCAGAAAAGTGAAGGAGGGACAATATAGACCAAAAGAGATTTAAGAAACATTAACCACACACAATGTGTGGATCTTACTTTGATCCTGATTCAAGCAAATCAACTGTAAAAATATGATTTGGAAACAATCTGATTATTTGAACACTCAGTACATACTGAGAATATGTAAGTATGATATAAGGAACCAGGAATTATTTTTCAATTGTGTTAGATGTGATAATAGTAATGGGATTATCTAAAATAAGAAGGGCCCTTATCTGTTAGAAATACACACTGAGTTATGTCTGGAATTTGCTTAAAAATATTCCAGTGAAGGGAATGGTGAGAATTGCAGGGTGGTTATAGGCAAAACAAGATCGGCAGAAAATGATAATTGTGAAAGCTGGATGATAGCTACATGGGGATTCATTATACTATTCTCTCTACTTTTTACATATGTTTACATTTTTCTAAACATTTATAGAGCTTCAATGTTTGTGAACATTTACTTTATTGTTCCATCACTTTACATTCTACTAAACATTTCTCATTTTTCTCTGACAATTATGGAACTACGTGTCTAAAAATATGTGTTAGCTGAGATGAAATAAAGCTATGTCTTAGGGGCCGGCCCCGTGGCCAAGTGGTTAAGTTCACGCACTCCGCTGCCGCGGTTCAGGGTTTCACTGGTTTGGATCCTGGGCGCGGACATGGCACCGCTCATCAGGCCATGCTGAGGTGGCGTCCCACATGCCACAACTAGAAGGACCCACAACTAAAATATACAACTATGTACTGGGGGGATTTGGGGAGAAAAAGCAGAAAGAAAAAAAACTGTCTTAAAATGTCCTTATATTTTAGACTGAAAGAAATATTCTTGCCTCATAAAATGTTAACAAGCATACAAAATCATTGAGAACTGTTGAAATATAGGGTTACCATCAAATAAATTCACAAAATAAAACTTGAAGATAAACATCAAGAACTTTTTGAACTGTATATTTTTCCAGTCTCCAAAATCAGCCCCGTAGAGACTGTAGTCCCCCAAACAGAATGAGGATTAGGAAGTGAGAATGAACCTTTAAAAAATAACTGTGTGCCGAGAATGTACCAGGTGCGTATTTCTTCCTCTCACTGATATTGTGAGATAGAGCTTTTTGCAAGTAAGGCGAATGGGGCTCCAGAAGGTAATCTGCTTGCTTAAATTCCCAGCACGGAAAATGGGGGAGTTGGGCTTTAAATTTAGGTCCATCTAACGTCAAACCCATGATTTTTCCACTACATCAATAATTCAGCAGGGCCTTTGGTTGTTTGCTTGGTACCAGTTTCAAATCACTTTAATTTTATCTCTAATTCCATATAGAGGATAATTCTTTGGTGGCAGAGTGGAGTTTTCAGTGTCACAGGATGAGTTCTTTCAGCATCACAAATCAACGTTGTTTTTTTCCTTTTTTCCTTTTTCCTTTTTTTTTCTCCTGGAGTCTCAGACCAAGGTTACTAAAGGGGATGGGACTTCTTGTAGCGAAAGGAAGGAAGAGAGATGCCACAGAACTGTGAACCTGAGCAGTAGGGAAGCCCGGGTTATCCTGCCCAGCAGCCCTGAGGACAGACCGCTAAGAAAGCCTCTTCTCCTCTCCTCTCTTCCATCCCATGGGATCCGATGCCCTAGCTCCCAGCAGCAGGACACCAGGTTAATGTGAAGAGCTAAAGGACAAGAAGAGCCCCATGTGTGGAAGAGGTGGGCCCCTGGGGTTGGGCAGTGTTCCAGAGAAATTGTTCTGACACTCGTGAACGGCGGCGAAGACCTTTTTGAAGACTACTTCAGGAGGAGCGAGGTTGAACTGAACTCGGAACACACCAGGACTAAGTGGAAATTGATGGCCCGCAGGCAGTGAAGGAGTGAGTGGAAAATGACCACGCGGAACTTGGTTAGGTATTGAGGGTGGGGAGCTTGACAGGATAGCAAGAGCGGGCAATTCTCGGAAAATTGGCTCAGCAGGATTCGTTGCTAAAACTGGACTCAGCAGGCTAAGGACAGGGCCAAGGACGAGGCCTAGTCAAAAAGGGGGCTCAGAGGAGCCTGACTAAAGTTTACCCAGGGAGAGAGCCCTCATCAGGAGTAAAGGAGATTCCAGGGTCTGAGGGATCATGGGAAGGGAAGGAGGGGTGGAAGGTGAAAGTCAGAGAGGGTGACGGGCTACAAGGCGGTGGGCCACATGCATCCCCAGAGAATCAATTATGGGGCCTGCCAGTGATAAACTGGGTAAGGCACCTGGAACGGGATCAGGAAACACCTGGAGTAGGGCAGAGAACAGAGTCTATGATTCCAATTCAAAATAAAGTCCCGTTTTACACATTTTTCCTTTATTCTATGTGTACTTGACTGGCTGACCATCACTTAGGGGACATCGGCTGCCCTCTCCCTTCCGCACTTGGGGTGTAGTGCTGGGGTGACACTTTTAAAGGTTGCTTATTTTATTTTTCCCGTTAATTGCGGCTCTTGGCCTCTTCCAGGCCCCTCTCCTTGAAGGTCTATCAGCTGTTTATAACTCATATCTGGAAAGTTTTGAAGAGCATTCTTAAGTCAGAAGAGATGGCCACACACAAAGGAAGGAACAGCAATCTCCAGTCTACACTGTCCTTGGCAACTGGACCCAGTGTCTCCAGTCCATGGTAGCTGCCTGACCAATATCCAAAGATAGACAAGAATAAGCTGGTACGTTCAACTCTTCTATTCCTAACTCCACGTTACTTTAACTTGCTCAACCATTGGCAATAGCCTGGAAAACTACCGATGAATCAAAATACGGTGCTTTGTTGGGTGCTGATATTTGCATAGATTAAGCTGACACAGGCCCCGAGAAGTGCCCTTCCTTCCTCCCAACGAAAGAGACAAGCTGTCGAACACCAAATGGTAGCTTGGAGCCTTCATTTTCCATCAAGTCACTTAAAGTTTGTAAAACAAGTAGATTATAGGGTTAAATCGGGAATCCCACAGGTTCCAAGTCATTTAAATAGATTCCTATTTTAGCAATACCTAACTTTAGGAAGTTAACGATTCATTTATATTCACGAGAAACAAACCAGACTCAGTGTTGAGTCAGTCTGAATTTAGTGGAGAGGTTTTTGGTAGATGTGTTTGTTTTTCTTTAAACCTTTTTCCGAGCAATGCAGATAAAGACCTGGTTCAAACAATTCCCCCCAAAACTTCCTTTGTTTCTATTGTTTCCAGAGCTAAGCAGAGAGGCTCCGAGGCAATGAAATTTTCCTCCTTCCCACTGTTCTGTTGTCTTTCAAAACAGCAGAACTGCCAAGATCAGCAGTTTGAAAGCGTCCTTTGAGGTGTTGCTCATGCCTCTTTCACTGGCTTGAGAAAAACAAGTGCCTGGACCGCATGCCCAGTTCCCAAGGGGACACCCAGGAGGCCACACAACCAGTTTAATGTAACAGACAACCGACAACGGCACAGTGAAGGCAGGGAAGCTGGAGGCTGCCAGGGGTCAGATCCAGGAACTCAGAAACACCGGCTTAAGTCACTATAAATACCTTTGAAAAGTGGTGGGGGTGGGAAAGAACAGGAACAGGTGGTCGGGGGCCCTGTATGCTCATCACTGGTCTAGAACAGTCGCTCTGGAGGCACTAGCCCCGTGTGCTATATTCAAAGTCCACACTTACCAAAAGATGGGGATAATTTTCTCTTTTTGAGGCTTGGTGTGCTTCTCCTTCATGTTAAGGATTACTCTATATTTTCACAAAAATCTAGCATGATTTTTTTTTTTACACTGCATCACGTGCGCCTTCAAAATGAACAATCATGGGGAAAAAACTATCCTTGTCATAAATATGAGAGAAAATGTTTCAGAGCATGATTAGGGAGGAAAAGAATCTCTCGAATTTTCTAGAGAATAGCTAAAAAGACATTGTGGAAATAAAGACCAACTCAATAAGAACAAGTAAAGGTTATTTATTCCGAGTTGCCATATAGCAAGGGAGTCAGCTACCATCTCTTGCATTTTCATGGAAACTCAAAAATAGGCAGAGGAGGTCTGGCACAGTGACATAGTGGTTAGGTTCGTGTGCTCTGCTTTCGTGGCCTGGGGTTCACCAGTTTGGATCCTGGGCACGGACCTAGCCAAGCTGTCAAGCCATGCTGTGGTGGCATCCCACATAAAATAGAGGAAGACTGGCACAAATGTTAGCTCAGGGACAATCTTCTTCACAAAAAGAAAAGAAAAGAATAGGCAGAGGAACGAGAAAACTTTTAGCGGAAAAAAAGGGAAGGCTTCATGTGTGCCCTGACTGGAGGCTGTGGCATGGGAAGCCATAGGTGGGCTGACTAGGAGTGGGGCATCCATGTGATGGGTTGTGGGGTATAGATTTAGCTTTTTCTGGTTGGTCCTAAGTTGGAAGCAGGGATAAAAGTTAGAGAAGTTGGCAGTTATTAATTAATTCCTGACAATTCAAGGCCAATTGTTGTAGAATTATTACTTAGCTTCCTGGGTTGTTACTAGAGATAGCAATCTGCAAGTCTGACTTATGGCAGGCTGGCTTCCTGGCTTGTTTGTTGTAGATAAAGGGCTTGGTTTCCCAGGCAGGTTGTGGGTCAGAGTTCTGTTTTCAGCTATGTTCTCGTAGATTCTGTCTCTCAGCAGTGCCCTGAAACAAGGAGACCAGCGGCCAGGAAAAGCAGCCTCTGAGTCAAGCCACGTCATCACTGCGTGAGGAAACCCTAACTGTGATTTCGCAGATCGGATTCAAGTTGAGACGTATTTTTTTTCCTATTTTATGGCTCTCCCAATTATTTGGTTTACTTGACCCTGTGGCTTCTTGGTCCGCGTTCTCTCACACTTCGTGCAGGAGGGTCCCAGCATCCAGACGAACGGGAAGAAAGGGTGTTCCTTTATCCTTCCTTTGGAGACAAAGCCAACCCAGTTTGGGAGGAATGGAGGAACGGAAATTCCATCCTTAAAAAATAACTTTAACTTGGATTAAAGTAACCCCTAGTATCCACACATGGAATGAGAGTCTCACTCTAGATGCTCTGTTAGCTCGGGCTGCCATAACAAAGACTGGGGGACTTCAACAGCAGCCATTTATTTTATCACAGTGCTTGAGGCTGGAAGTCCATGATCACACTGTCAGCAAATTCAGTGTCATTCTGAGGCCTCTTCTCTCGGCTTGTGGGCGGCCGCCATCTTGCTCCGTGCTCTCAAGGCCTTTCTTCCATGTATGTGCTGAGAGAGAGGAAAGCTCTCTGATGTCTCTTGTTATAAGAACGCTAATTCTGTTGGACTGAGGCCCAACTCTTACGACCTCATTTAACCTTCATCGCTTCCAAAAGGCCCTGCCTTCAAATACAGCTACACTGGGGGTTAGAGCTTCAACATATAAATATGGGCGGACACAAACATTCAGTCCATAACAGATGTGGAAGGTGTACACATCCTGCTGTAAGGTGACATCCTATTCACCTGTGGGTGTGTGGCGAGAGCCAGTGAGATGACCCTCACTTGTTCTCGGCTGAATTAATGATACCTAGCTCCCTACAAATAGCCACATGGAAAATCCAAGTTACAGAGTTTGTTTCGTTTTAGGATTGAATATGTTTTTGATCATGAGACAAAAATCTTCACCTAAAATCAGATAAGATTGATAGAATCATCACAGTCTGACCAAATCACAATAGCTTTTTAAATGTGATTGGGTTTAAGATGTGCTGTCTTTTTCTGAGATAAGATTTTGAGATAAAAATACAGAACTATAAATATTTATAATAAAATATTTATATATAAAAATAAACATAAATACATAAATATAAATATATAGAGATATAAATATGACATTTAGGAAACCACAAGTCCTTAAAGAGATCAATGTTTATTAAACACCACCTATCCCATATTACACTTCTGCTACCGAACTTTCCATTGTTTCTACCCCCTACAGATTAAGTCCAATCTCTTTAACTCCAGCCTATCTTTCTAGAATTCTCTCCTACTTCTTTCTACACTAGTAACAGTAATAACAATGGTTATCATTTGCTGTGTGCTAAACCCTCTGCTAAATTCTTTCCATGCATTTGTTGTTCGTGGTTAGCACTCAAAGTAAGCATATGAAGGGGGTGCTAGTACTCCCTTCTCCAGAAGAGGAGGTTAAGTAACTTGTCTAAGATCCCAGCAGTTATTCACCCAGAGCCCCTACCTGAGAAATGGACCTCACACTCAGGACCATCTGACTCTAGAGCTCTCAGCCTGTCTGCCGCGCCGGTCCCATCTCCAGTCTTGCCTTCTGCACATATTCCTTCGCAGTTCTCAGATAAGATTGGTTGTGTCACACTGCATGCCCTCGAAAGCATGTGTTCCTAAAATGTTGAACCAAGTTCAGAAAATAAATTCGTTGAATTTGGGTAGACTTTCCTAATCAAGAAAATCAGAAAGAAAAGGAAAGGAAAGGCATATTTGATTACATAAATTGTTTTTTAAAACTGTTTATGTCTTTTTCCATTCAAAAGACAAATTAAGTAGACTGGAGAAATATTTGTTATACATATGGTAGGCATAGGATAACGCCTCTCACATGCACAAAAGTGCCTACAAGTCAACACGAAAAAGTACAAACGAGCCATTAGAAAATTGGAGAAAGGATATGACCCTGCAATTCACAGACAAGGGTCTCCAAATGGCCAATAAATCTGTGATGAACCATTTCATTAGGAATCAGAAAATTAAAATTAAAGCAACACTAATAATCTAATTTCATTCATTAGGATGGTAAAAATTGAAAACAGAAATAATTTCCAGCGCTGATAAGGATGTAGGGAAATAAACATAACTATACATAGCTACTGAGAATTGGAACCACTATATTTTTTAAAAATTATTTGTCAATATCTTTTTTTTTTTTTTTTTTGGTGAGGAAGATTGATCCTGAGCTAACATCTGTTGCCAATCTTCTTCTTTTTGCTTGAGGAAGATTGTCCCTGAGCTAACATCTGTGCCAATCTTCCTCTATTTTGTTTGTGGGACGCCAACACAGCATGGCTTGATGAGCAGTGTGTAGGTCCTTGCCCAGGATCTGAACCTGTGAACCCCAGGCCGCCAAAGCATAGTAAGCAAACTTAACCACTACACCACCGGACCAGCCCCTCTGTCAATATCTTTTGAAATTTAAATACATATATATTTTGACCAAGTAATATATCATTTGGGACTCTATCCTAGAAGAAAGAAAATCACCAGTTCATAAGAACATATAAATATATTCAAATTATATAAGTATATTTGAATATGTATGAAAAGAAATGTTTATTGCAGCATTTTTGTATTGGGAAAAATAGAAATAGCTATTTATCATTTGGGAAATGGTTGGATAAATGTAATACATATACACTATGAAATATCATGAAAACATTAAAAATAATGAGTTGGATATAGCTCTGATCTGGAAGGGATAGCAGAGATGCTGCCCCTGCTACAATTTTGTCACAGTTAAGACTGTGTCACATGGCCACTGTTAGCTGCAAAAGAACCAGGGGAACAAATATTTGGTTTTTCCAATATCCCAAGCGGAGGCAGACAAGGGAAAAGGATTGGAGAATGGGTATTGGATTAGCCAGTCAAGTGCCTACACAGAGAGCATATCACATATTTCTAAAGCATCCTCTTGCTATGCTTGAGCAAAGGGCGACACACAAGGTGAGCACCCTTTAAATTTTTATTGAGTGAATGATTAAGGAAGCTTTAGAGCAAAAGATGAGACACCATGAGCATCTTGTCATAGATGGTTATGAAAAAGTATCATAGGAAAACAGAGTCTGGAGCTCTCAGTTCAGGAGAAATCGTATCAGGGAGAGTCTGAACTCAAAGTCGCAGGACCCTATGAACTAGAGCCTGGGTGACCGTCACCAGCATTTACACTGAGCAGTGGGGTGAACCCAGAGCCCTGCCAGATGGACATTGCTTCTCCAGTAAGCTTAAGAACCTGCAGTCCGGCAAGAACTAGGACATGGAACTGGAGATGACCATGGGAATACGTAGAGAATGTGCTCTTGGGAAGCAAGCCTCTGCTCGTCCAGGAGCTAGAAAGTGGCCTCAGCAGTAATGGAACCGGTCTTCCATTCGGGGGCTTCCTGAGGCACGGTTTTCTCAGGGCTCTCATTCGCACAGGATTACAAGCCTTCAGTACAGACACTGAAGAAGCCAGATGAAAATGCCCATTCCTAGGGAACACACGTGTACTATGGTAAAGATCACAACTTTCAAATAAAATCAAGCAAATTTAGCCATCTTAAGCCTTAGAAAGAAGCAGGATTTTTATCACCAAACCTAATCCATTCTGCACGAAGCCAGGAAAACGAGTAAATATGTGCAGAACTGTCTGGGAGCACAATATAGAAAGTCTTGTTGAGAGAATCCTTAAAACAAGCCTTCGCTTTCTCCTGCCCCCGCACGCAAAAAAGCAAAATGTAGCTTTGCGAGGAGTATTTCCATTGGAAATCATTTTACTGCCACGTAGATGGAGAAAGATAATTTAAAACAGTTAAAAGAGTGAATCTGTATAGCTTTTTTTCTTTTCTTTTAGATCTTAAAAACCATGCACTTTAATACCATGACCCATGTAAAAATGCCATTCAAAATAATGTTTTTCTATTCTCTAAAACCTTGGTATTAGTCATTTTAGGGGAATAACACATATCAGAAGGCTGCTTTTACTTTTTTCCCATCAGGCAAGAGTATCCTAAGCAATTAGTATATAGCTGATTCAGTACCCACAATAAGAAGAGAGTTTTAGAAATTGTGTCGTTCGGTGGTCCCCTTAAACCTGGGGGGTCTGTAGGCACTTACATAGTAATTGTTCTAAACGCCAGTAGTCAGTCATTTCTCAGGCTGTTGGTACCACATGGGTTTTTGTGTTTGTTGTTGTTGCTATTATTACTGGTTTTGTTTGTTTGTTTGAGGAAGATTAGCCCTGAGCTAACTACTGCCAATCCTCCTCTTTTTGCTGAGGAAGACCGGCCCTGAGCTAACATCCGTGCCCATCTTCCTCTACTTTATATGTGGGATGCCTACCACAGCATGGCTTGACAAGCAGTACCATGTCCGCACCCGGGATCTGAACCAGTGAACCCCAGGCCACCAAAGCAGAATGTGTGCACTTAACTGCTGCGCCACGGGGCCGGCCCCTCTTTCCACTTCTTGTAAGGACAGCTGTCATACTAGATTAAAGGCTCACCCTACTCCAGTACGAGCTCATCTTAACCTAACTAATTACATCTTCAATGACCCTATATCCAAATAAGGTCACATTCTGAGGTACTAGAGTTAGAACTTCAACATATCTTTTGGGGGACACAACTCAACCTGTAATAACATCATCCACCTGTCTGCTCTCAGATCCATTTCCTGCCCTCTCTCTGCTCTTTCTGTCTCTTAGGTGACCAACTCCTACAGTCTACATTTTCCAGACTCCCTTGCCAAACTGGCTTCTGGCTAGTTTCAAACAAAGGGAGGCTCTGACAAGAGACTGTCCGATGGGAGGAAGAAAGAAGCGAGGGTATTTCTCCCTCTCTTTCTCTGCTTTGGGTAGTGTCTCCATCAGTAGCTACCTCTTCTCCGTGGTTCCAGTCCTACCTAGAGGTCTTGCTCCAGCTGGGGGACCCTACTATGGAGTTCCAGCCCCCAGCAAAGGGGGAGCCTGAGCTGCTGAACTCTGGGAATCTCATGTCCTAACACTCCTCTGGTTCTAAAATCTGAGTTGCTTCATCCTCCTGTTTGCTCTTCAGCTCTTCCAAGACCTTCATAATTAATCCTCCTAATTAAATTCCCTCTATTCAGCTACCTGGCATGAGTTCTGTTTTCCTAACAAGAGCCTTGACTCACACAGCTTCAAGAGATGCCAAGCTCTGAGTCAACCAGTAGAGAACAGGAGTGGACTGGGGGCAGGCATCTGGATAACTGTTGAAAGGATTGCCAAGGGAGTAGGTGGGCAGACACCAGACTTCACCTCTCCCTTTCTTCCCCAGCAAATGCAGTGCAATTGTCAGGAGGAAAGCATGTGGGAAATAATAGTTGTAAGTATGCAAAATCCTTCATCTTTCTCGGTGGGCAGCCAATAGATACTACCCAAAGTTGAGAAATTAAGAAAAAGAGGCATAAGCATGTTGCAGTGTAATGCTAGTAGCTAGCAGCTATCAAAAGAATTTAAAACATCAATAAATCAAAGTAGTTATCACTCAGGCCTTAGATTTGAGTTGGAAGGAATAGGCTTATTTTGGTTTTACTTTATCACCTTCTGTATGATTTGAATTTTGTTGAGCTTATGCTTCTGTTAGTTCTTTAACTTTTTAAGCAATAATTTCAAAAATTTACTTGGTCTTTGTACGGCTAAGGAGAAAGTGATTTTTTCATCAGTCCAATTTCTTATCCTGGTTGGAGGGCAGGGGAAGGTAAAGAGTGAAAAAGTAGAGCGTCTGAAAGCAGGAACATGAAAAAAGAAGCTAATGACACTACTCGTTAATTAAATAATAGTTTTACATGTTACATTGTGGGTGGGGCAAATGTATGAAGAGTGTGTTTCAAGTTGGGAAAAATGCCTCTCTTTCTTAACGTGGATTTTTCTGAGAATTATTGTTACATCTTGGGAAATGTGTGAGTACATTTGATCTAGGTTTTAAAAAGATTAAATAAAAAATCAAAAATTTTTTAAAACTCCTACTCCTGCTGCTGAAGACCAGGAAGAATGAGAGGCAGAGACCATGGAGGGGACCAGAGCTGAGAGGGCTTGAGGCTATTCTGGGCCTTTACCGTGAGCCCAGCTGTGGTTGCATTGGTTGAGCAACACTACTGGGTGATTAGAAACTTTCACCCAGTGAAATACGATAGTGCAGTATGGGTTTTAAAAAATGGGCGGGGGACATAGGCTTTGGACAAAGGCAGGCTTCCAGTTCCATCTCAGGGTGCCATTTACTACTCTCACCTTGGGCAGTTTACTTAGAGTCTCTGAATTTCGATCTCCATTTCTGCCAAGTGGAGAAACAACGTTTAGTCCACAGGGTTCTCATGAAAAATAATGAAATAACATATACAAGGAATCTTATAGAATGCCTTGCATACGAGAGGACCTCAGTAAAACACATCCATAGCTGATGCAGAAGTAGGTCAAAGAAGGCTCTGCATATTTGTCCACGTGCAATAACACCATTGAGGGGGATTCTTAGATATGCGCGGGTTTTGCAAAGCACTGGCTTGCTTATTAATCCCTGCAAAACCCTCTGTTATACTGAGTGCTTTAAATAGGATAACAACAACAGGGATGACCCCAAGCAGGGCCAGCCTTCTCAGACCAGCTTGTTGCTAGTTGTGATTCCAGGGAGCAAATATGGATGAGGTGTACCTCATGGAGATGGTCTAGAAAAGACTGGCGTCCTCAAGGCATAACTCCAGATTCTGTGTGCGCCACTGGGTCTGGGGACCTGTTTGTAGTGTGTAGGTAGAAGGAAGATATTATGCAAACTGTGGTCCAGGAAGGGGACCCACAGAACCTAGACAGCCACTTCCTCTTCCTCTTCCCCATCCTCCCGGAGCCAGGCAGACAAAATGGGAGGAGCCCAGGACAAAGAGAGGGAATGAGTGAAGAAAAATGGATGAGAATCTCTTGGGAAGTTTAGTAAACTTCTAACATCAACATTAGCAAAATGTTTAAGTGAATGATAGTTATAGGTGTAACAAGATGCTAACCGTTAGTCCTGTAAATACCGCTAGATTCTATGTGTCTGATGTATGTCTGGAAAGCTGGTGAGGTCGACCCAGCAGAAGTCTCCTGCGTAAAATTTATTCTAAGGTTTGAGAGAATGAGACAGACAAGCTTGATTTAGTGATTGAAGGGGGAGGTGACTCAGATTATAGCAGTGTGTTCTCACTAGGATTGTCTACTAGCTGTGCCCGGCAAAAGCAGAAGTAATGCCCACCTACACATGGCCCCTCTGATGTACTTAGCAGCAACAATGTCCAGCTTGACAGGAAGGGATATCTGGAAGAAACTGTAGGACCCAGTGGAGGGGGCTGGCACAAAAGAAGAGAAAAATGGGGCATGCCGTTTGATAGCTATAGATAACCAGACTTGTTCATTACTACATGGGAGGCATCCTCTAGGGAGCCCCCAGTAAAACTTGGAGAGATTGTCACAAGGTCTATACCAGTGGGCAGCAAAAAGAGACAGTGAAACATGGGAGGTTACTATGATCACAACTATGATTTACTCATAGCTAATGTGGCTTTGGGAAATTCCAACACATGAGTAAATTGCACATAAGTTGTTATTCTTTTGACTGCCATCAAGCTGTACCCTTAAAGGGTTTCTCATCAGGAGCCTATTATCATAGAGTATGGTGTACGGTAAGAACAAAACATCAAGACTGTTGGAAATTTCTAGCGATTTGTAGACTGGGGCCTGAAGAGCAAGGCAGACTTTCGCCTAGACAGCTCTGAGGGAGGAAACCTCCTGTCTCATCTCAGGGTCTGCTATCTCTGTGGACTTGTGAAATGCCTCGTCTTTCCTGATAAAGTGATATCGTTTGCGTATTAGTCAGGTTCAGAGAGACTTTGCTACAGTAACAATAAAGCCCAGAAAACTCAATGGCGTAACACAAAAAATGTTTAATTCTTGGTCATATAATGCCTGATAAGGGTTGGGTGGCCCTCCTCCATCTTAAATACACGCCAACTGCAACACGTGGCCTCCATGGTCATCATAGAAGAGGAAAAGAGAGCTCTAGAAGCCTGTTGGGTTATTTTAAGTGCTAGACCTACAAATGGCTTATGGTCACTTCTGTCCATCTTCCCACCGGCCAGAGTTAGTCCCCGAGCCCACCTGGCCCGTGAGGGCTGAGAAATGCAGAGGAGCACCCAATCATTGGGTGAACACTAAGAGTCTCGCCGCATCTTTTCTTTAACCAATTCATTTCTCTAATTAGTTACCTTACTTAAACTGCTGTTGTTAAACATGTTTGTGTCTCTTTCAGGTACTGAATTAGTCAAGAAAGGAAAAATTTATTAAATCATCACTTTGCACACTTTAAACGTATTACAATTTTATCTGTCAGCTATACCTCAATAAAGCTGAAGAAGGTAACATTAAAAAAAAAAAGAAAGGAGAAAAGTATTAATCAATGTTATAAAAAATTTAAAAACCAGTACCAGACGCTTCTTCTGAGCCATCTCAGTGTGATTTATCTAGTAATGAGTTAAATGCTTGCTTTATATTTACCACAGAGGAAGACAGAGCAGCCTTTATGTTCTCAGCAACAGCTCAGAAAGCTGCCAACATTGGAACCTATTTGTTTTATTGAGAAGAGGGATTGTTGGCTGGAACACAAGGGCTCCCCATTACTCTTTCTGGAAAAAGCAATGGGAACTTTAACTTTTCTCTGGACAGCTACCAACATCTATCAGGAGAAACACGAGTTTAACATCTCTTTCTGAAGGGCAGCACTTAGAATGCCTCCCAGCCCTTCTCGGTCTCTTCATGGCTGGGGGCCCCGAACCCAAGCTCTTTTGTGTTTAATGGAAGTGCTAAAGTGAGTCACTGGGAGCGACTGAAAACAACCAACTGGCCTGAGCTGGAATACTAAGTGAAACTGAAGTCTGAAGACGCTGAGCTAAACAGCAAGAGCCAGGGCTACCCTCCCAGGATTAATTCTGAGTTCTGACAGAGGGTCCTTCTGTGACCTGGGGTAGCAGGGTTCATGTCTCGGCACTTCACATAACTCGAGTTCACACTCAAGTGTCTTGGGCAGAGAGGGTTTTCCTTGAAGGACAATTCTAGAGATCAGGATGAGAAAGAGATGAATATCCAAGTCTTCTCAAAGTTGGGTTTTTCAAGACTCCCTGCCTTTACACTCACTGCTGCTCTTACGCTTCCATGCTGCTTCCCTCAGGTGCAGGGCATTATCTGCCTCCTCCTAATTCACGGAGAAAAAAACAGAGAAACTGGGGTGAGAAATCTCTCAATTCTCTGTCCACACTGCCCACAAGTTTTTTAACTGAGTATTTTCCACTTCCTGTCCTAACAGGTTGTGTCCCCACCCCCCCACCACCCGACTTCCACCCTCATCGTGCCCCTGAAACTGCTCTGGCTGATGCTACTGTTGACACCCTCACCCAAAGAACACTTGTAAGTCCTTGTCTCCTTGGACCTTTCCTTGGCATCTCGTACTGCTGTTGACCATTCCGTCACTTTCTACTCTGCTGGTTGCTGGTTCCTCCGATTTCTGGTTCTCCCACTACCTACCAAGTCTCCTTGATGCCTACCTCTTCAATGTTGGCATTCCCCCGGGTACCACCCTTAGCTCCCTTCTAATTCATCAACAAGACTTTCTTGAATGAGGAAGCACTTATTGGAAATGTTAAAGCGAATCAGTTCCTCAGCCTGAAGAGGGGTGTTGGGGTTGGCGTAGGAAAAACAGGATAGGATCAGACCCACCCCTGCCCTCAAGGACCTGAACTCCGGATCTCATTTAATGGCCCAACATCTATCCAGCACCCAGGCCGAAAAACCAACTCAGTGAGGACTCCTCTCTCACTCTCACAGCCAAAAAAATCCCCAAGTACAGTCGAATCTATCTTTTGAAAATCTTTTGAATCCGCTCTCTCCTCTTTTCTAAGGTCACTGGCTGAGTTCCAGCTTTCATCATCTCTCACCTGAACTGTCGGCACTAAATCATTGTTCACCCTGATTCCAGCCTCACTCCCCTCCAGTCCCCCCTGCATAATGCTGCCAGAGGTATCTTTGAAAAATTCGCTGTGGTCACATCATTCTCCATGCAAATCCCTTCAATGGTTCCCCATCGTCTCCTTACATGGCTCTTGCCTGCTTCTCTCATGCATCTCCTACTTCTCTCCTGTACAAATCTTAGGTTCCAAGATTAAAAATCACCTAAGAGTCTCCTTGGATGTCCACACTATATCACACTTCCAGGGCAATGGCCTTAAAAAATCCTCTCTAATCTTATGGCTTTCTGTAAACTATGTATGTAGTTCACCTTGCATATCACGGGCCTTGCACGTAAGTGTATTGACCTAAGGGCCCAACAGGCATCTCAAACTTAACATGTCCAAAACAGAGTTTCATGTAAAATCTGCTTTTTCCCAGTCCTTTCCATCTCCATTGCTCAGGCAAAAAACCTAGGAGGCAAACACAATTCCTCGCCCTTTTCAACATGTCCAAATTACCTGTCAACTCCATACCCAAAATACATCCCAAAGCAATCCACTTCCCTCCCTTGCCATGGCTGTCTCTGCAGTCCACGTTACCAGTCTACAAAGTGCTCTGAAAGTCCCAGCAGATCTCCCTGCACCCAGTCTGGCTCCCTCGGCATCCATTCTCCACACTGCAACCAGTGTGATCTTCTAAGAACGTAAATCAGATCAAGTTGCTCCCCTTTTAAAACTCTCCAGTGGCTTCTTTGAAACTGACAATAAAATTCAAACCCTTTCATGAATCAGCCATGTCCTCCCTTCTGACCTCCTGTATACACCTGTCTCTCTGTCACGCACTGTGTCCAGTCACACTGGCCTTCCTTCCATTCCCCAAACGCACCAACCTTATTGCCGTCTCAGGGCCTTCATGCTGGTGGTTCCCTCTCCACAAGATGCCCTTCTCTCAGGCTGGCTTCTTCCTGCCGTTAGGTCCCAGGTGAACTACGACCATTTCAGAAAAGTCTTTCCAGATCCCTGTGCCCAAAGAAGCCTCCATCTCACCATCCTGGTTTTGTTGTTGTTGTTCTTCATTCAAGTTTGTATTTAATTTCTATTTACATTCATTCAATCTGAAATCAAGTATCTTTATACAGTAATACAAGATGAAAAGCATGAAAGGCGTCACCCTTAGAACATCTCCCTGTTTTATTTGTGTTATAGGCTCTCTTATCATTGCCTGATGTTGATTAGTTGATTTTTTTCAATTGACTCTCTCCTCTCATGAAGCTATAAGGGGCACAAGGACAGGAACTGGTTTATTGCTGGATCCAGCAATGGTGTTCAAGCTTTTGGACGACAGGTACAGCTTGGACACCAACCCATCAGAATGGACACCAACCTTCAAGCGCTCATATAGCTGTGCTGGTAAATAGTGGATGGAGTGTCAGTTTCTCATTCTTACCCCCTGCATCTCAACAGAGCCTGGCTCTCAATAAAAGTCAGTCAAATGTATGAATGAATAAATCAGGAAATGTTTCTTGGTTAATTTCATTGTTCCATCATGAGCACAGGTCCATGTTAATAAAGAAGGGTTTACTGGGCACCCGCCACATAGCTAGGCCTGATCTGTACCACTTTGAAGCTCTGATTAATTCTTTTTGGGGACTGCTGCTACTGCTTCTCAATTTTATTTGGACAAGTAGCTCTGGTATTTGGATAGAATCTATTGTCTTCAGAAGTCCCTAACATCCACCAGTGTTTCCTTCCTTATCATACCCTCTATAAGGACTCACAGCTGAACAATAACGAGAGGGGCGATGGAACTGATTCCAGAGGACTGAGTTCCAGTCTGGGCAATACCACACGCCAGTTGTCAGTTGTCTGGTCCTGGGCAAATTACTTAATTTCTTGGAGTCGGCTTCTCCCTCTGTACAATGGGCACGCTCTAACAACCGACTTCCCACGATGGCTGGAGGACTGGACAAGACTATACACGTCAGAGTATGCAGCCAGTAACCCACAGCATCCCAGCTCCACGTGTGTTAGTTATTTTGGTCACCCCTTCCCTTTAGAGTTTCTACGGAGATCGAATGAGATACTGTAGATACAACTGCTCTGGAAACTATACATATTGTTCAGATTATTGATATTACGTCAGTAATAAATTATCCTTGTTTAGGCTTCTCTTTTTTTATTTTATTTTTTCCAGTTTCATTGAGATATAATTGGCATATAACATTGTTTTAAAGTGTATAACATAATGACTTGATATATGTATACATTGCAAAATGATTGCCACAGTAAGTCTGGTCAACATCCATCATGTCACATAGCCACAAATTTCTTTTTCATGTGATGAGAACTTTTAAGATCTACTCTCTAAGCAACTTTCAAATATGCAGTATCGTATTGACTATATGTATACCTATATATAGTCACCATGCTGTACATTACATTCCTAGGACTTATTTAATTTATAACTGGAAAGATATATATCTTATAACTGCAAAGGTATTTGACCACCTTCTCGCATTTCCCCCACCCGACCCAGCCCTGCTCTGGAAACCACCAATCTGTTCTGTTTCTAGGAGTTCAGTTTTTTTAGATTCCACATATGAGTGAGATCATACAGTTGTTTGTCTTCCTCTGTCTGATTTATTCCACTTAGCTTAATGCCCTCAAGGTCCAATCATGTTGTCGCAAATGGCAGGATTTCCTAATAAATTATCCTTGATTTGAGAACCCGCACGGCTTTCCAGGAGTCATAAAGGAGCTGGAAAGGAACTCTGGGCCTTGTGGTGGCAAAGCCAGTGCTCTAGCAGAGGAGGGCTGTGCTTTGCTTAGCTGAACACCTCTCCCTGGAGACAGCATCGTTCCAGGGAAATCTGTTTATATCTCATACAAAGCTGCTAGATACTGACAAATAGACTTGCCAGTTACCTACAGAGAAGGAAGCCTTCCAGCTGGGTTCAAGTATTACCCCAACAGCAAAAGCTGTTCCTCCTTTGTCTCTCCTCCCACCCAAATCTCCCTCCCTTTATTGGAAAACAAGGCTCCCCGGGGCTCTGGCCTCCATCGACATAGACTGAGGTTTCTGTCTCACCTCTCCAACACAGCCGGGTTTTTCTTAGCTTCTAAAAGCCTGTATCCTCCTGCCCTCACTCAACACTAGGACCACCTCATATCGTGGGGCAGATTGTGCACAGCCCTGTGGGGCTGCTCACTCATCATGGTCACGTGATAGTACAAGGCAGCCCCAACCACCTCACACCTACCTGCATGCATGTCCTCCTGCCAAGAGCCCCCACCAATACCTATATAAAGCCAGTTATCCTGATCCAAAAAATTAGGGTGCCCAGGAGAGCACTTACAGAAGCCCTTACATCAACAACGTAATTCTTGACGGGGCTCACAAAGAGATTTCTTACCAACAATCTCTATGTAATAGCTTCTTCCCATTTTAACTGTTCTTGTTAACTAGGTGCTAAGCTTTCAAACTTATTATTGAAGTCTTTTGAGCCCTCCAAATCCACTACCTTGGAGCAAATCCTTGGTCACATGGCTCTGGTTACCCCTTTGCCCAGACCTTCTTGGGGAGCAGGGTGAGAGTGGGCTGCAGAATCAATGCCTCCATTCAAACCCCTATGAGGGCTGGCCTCATGGCCAAGTGGTTAAGTTCAGTGCACTCTGCTTCGGCAGCCCAGGTTCACAGGTTTGGATCCTGGGCGCAGACCTATACCACTCATCAGCCATGCTGTGGTGGTGACCCACATATGAAATAGAGGAAGATTGGCACAGATGTTAGCTCAGAGCTAATCTTCCTCAGTGAAAAAAAATCTGCCATTTACCAGCTATGTGACCTTGAGCAAGTCACTTAACTTCTCCAAGCCTCAATTTCCTCACAGATAAAACTGATGGTGATGATACCTACTTCATCATTTTGTAAGGAATAGTTAAGAAAATGCCTGTTAGGTGCTCAGAACAGGGCCTAGCACAGACACAGTAAGGGGAGAATCAATGTTAATTTTAGTATCTGTATTATTGTTTAGCACACATTCATTTATTTACGTGTTGTCTATGTATGCTTTCATTACAAGAGCAGAATTAAGTAGTTGCAATAGAGACAAGATGGCTGCAAAGCCCAAAATATTTGCTATCTGGCCCTTTATAGCAAAGTTTGCCAATCTTCGGTTTAGCCTGTAGCACCTTCCCCTACCATGATGAGATCAGCATAAAAACTATTGGTGGCAGAGGCTGCTACTTGCCTCCCAATACCCATCTTTCCCTTCTTCTGTAGTAATAGAAGCCCTCCCATTTTCAGCCTGCACATGATTGCCTGGAATAAAAACTACATTTCCCAGACTCTCTTGCTACTAGATGTAACCATGTGACTGAGTCCTGGCCAATGGGATTTAACGTGAAGTGCTTTATGCGACTTCTGGAAAGAATCCTGGTGGGATTTCCCTTTCCTCCCTCCTGAAGCCTAGAAGGCAAGTGTGGAGGCTAGTGCTAGAGCTGGGACACAGTCCTAGACCATGATGTGACCTTGAGAATGGAGGCCGCTCGTGGCAGAGCCACAAGACACAAGGACCCTGAGTCCGTGTCACAGCAGAACTGTGTACTGATGTGGTATGCATGATCAGTTACTTATTTGGGATTTTCTACGCTCAGTAATTAAACTAATCCTAACAAATATACAAGCCAAACCGACTTAGAAGAATAGAAAGCTTATCACTAGCCCTCAGTGGCTCCTGTTTCATCCACTACCTAAAAAACTCTTTGTAGTAAATTTGGTACTTGAACAAATTGGTTCTTGGCCGCACAGCACACTTATTCTTGCAGAATGCCAAAAGAACATTGCACATGTTTTATACTTATTCAGGAAAAAAGATTAATGCTCATTCAAGGAAAAAGAGATTTATTAAAATGCTTATTCAGGGAAAAAAAAAGATTAATTTGGAATCAAGGTTTAAAGGAAGATTTTTTTTTAAAGTGACATTAAACCTGAAGAAAGCATCTGAGTCTCGTGCCTACACTCGTTCAAGTTGGGTCTCTGGTCCTTGCAGCCAAAGAGGCTAAAACAGGAGCTAAGTCCCAGAAGGGACTGTCCTCTTAGAAACAAGTGCTCTGAGCTGGCAGGGTAGGGAATAAGGGTAAAAGGAGACTGCTTTAATATTCTTGCAGATGAGAAGACTGAGGCTCAGAGAAGTTAACTTGCCTAGGGAGGGTCACACAGCTGGTAAAGATCTGAGCCTGCCTCTCTGGCTCCAGATGCAACGCTCTTAACCACCATGTTCTCCCAGAGCTAGGAGGACCTGAGCCTCACTTCATTTCTCCAGACCAAGCTGACCCAGAATGAGGAAACAGCCAGTGTCTCTGGAAAAAGGATCTTCTGTGATCTTGTGTGCTGAGTCTGTTTAGTGAACTTCAGCAGAGAGGCCTGGGAAAGGCACACGAATGAGTAGAGATGGAAAAGCTAGGACTTTTTAAAGTGCCATTAAAATCCTTGACTGCAAAGAAGAGAGACCGCTAGGATACTGCCAGCCAAAACCAGATTTAGGACAGAAAGAGCTGTGTCGAGGAAACATGTGATCTTTCTTTTTGGTTCGCTCATCTTTTATTTGTAAACCTTCTCTTGTTGTCACTTGCTCAGTTACTAATTACGATAGTCTCTGGGGAGGGTGTGGAGAGGGGTGTACGTCAGTGACAGCCAGAGGGTAAAGAGACCCACAGAACCCTTCCCAGAACCCAAACCACTAGGGCCCAGAAGCTTCACAATTAGAAAAATCTCTGTTGTAGATGAGGCAGGGCCGCCATTTGCCATAGTTGTGCCAGATCCGTTTTCAACATTAACCTTTGTTCCCTAAGTGTTTCATATTCTGGAATTAGCGTGTGTGTTTAACCGATCGGCTAACATCTATTGAACACTTACCATGTGCCAGACACTGGGTCGGGTACATTAGGATGCAATGCCACGCTTTATACCTAACAACTCTATGTGTTATTAACCCATTTTACAGATAAGGGAAACTGAGGTAACCACTAAGATTTGCCTGGATTACACAGCTAGTGATGTGGCCTTGCCAAGATTCCAACTGAGTTTCTGTTCGTTTAGAATCTGCTCTTTTTAAGAATGGAGAGCTGGAAAAGCCTTTGAGGTCCAATTAAGGGAAGGGAAGCCTTTTTAAGTTACCTGCTACTATACGTTGCCTTTATCTTCAACCAGTGACCCGATTCACCCATTGACCCTTAGGTGTCCATGTGTTAGCCTAGAAACAGTCCACCCTCGCTTCAAAGAAACTCTTTCCCATCTCCCCACTCCCCAAATTCTTTCCTTACTTTTGATAACTTCCCACTGTACTTCTAATAGGCCTGAGACCCCCAAGAAACCCCTACTGTAACCTGTAGACAAGCAGTTATCAATTTTTTAAATCTCAGGACCCCTTTAGACTCTTAAAAATTATTGAAGACCCCAAACAGCTTTGGTTTTGTGGGTCATATCTATTGATATCTGCCATTTTGGAATTTAAAACTGGGAAATTATTCAACTATTGATTAATTCATTTAATAATAATAATTACCCCATCGCATGTTGAGTTAAATATCATTTTCATGAAGAGTAACCATGATTTTAAAAAATTAGTGAGAGATGTGCATTTTTACAAATCTCTTTAATGCCTGTCCAGGTTCTCATATCTTCTGGATTCGAGCTGTTGTGATATGTATGTTGCTTTGGTTGAAATATATAAGGAAAATCCAGCTCTATGCAGGTATGTAGATGGAAAAGGTAAGAATATTTTCATAACCTTTTCAGACAATTTTGGATATTCCTCTTTGATACCATACCAAAACTCAACCAGTGGTAGTTTCCTATAAAAAGCCGAACTGCAAATGGAATCTGGATCCATTATCAATGAACTTTTCACACCCTGTGACTTTAAACTCCATTGGGCGATATTTCACTGTGAACCCATGCGTGATCTTGTAACATCATGCACTGGTCACTTGGAAATTCAGAGTTGTTGAGACTTTCCCAATGTTGGCACATTTCATTATCTAATATCCCCCAAAATGACATTTGTTAATATCAGCACAAGTCTCATCAGAAAAGTCCTGGAGTTTGGGGAAGCTGTCAAGCCCACAGTGGGAGATATAAGTTTTTTAAACACCTAATTTTCACTTGAGAGCTTGAATTTTATCATTGGCAACAGATACTGTCAGCTACTTTCCTTGAAATGACAACTCGCTTAGTACATTTTCAAGAAAACATCACTGTGTATCCAAGGTACAGTTTGCCTGTCACTCGTTCTTTCAAGTAAAAATGGTAGTCCATGATAAGTCGTTATTTTCGTGGCTCAAACAACTACACAGATGTTTTTCCTCAAGACCACCATGGTACTCACGTATGCAGCAGAAATTTTTTATGTGTACTTCCCATTTTGATCAAGTATTAAAAAGATCCGGGGGCAGGCCTCATTGCGTAGTGGTTAAGTTCAACACACTCCACTTCAGCGGCCCGGGTTGGCGGGTTTGGATCCTGGGTGCAGACCTACACCACTCGTTGGCCATGCTGTGGCAGTGACCCACACACAAAATAGAGGAAGAGTGGCACGGATGTTAGCTCAGGGCAAATCTTCCTCAGCCAAAAAAAAAAATCTGTAATTGACGATCCAGACTAATGCAATTAATACTTCTTGCTGCTTCATAAGGGCATTCTGAAGTGAAACTAGCATATTTTACAGGCAAGTATGTGACAATGAAGAACACAATGACTGCGGGTACAATTTGGCGCCCTGCCTTGACTGAAGGCATCAGCAGTTCTACTCACCATTGTTATTTCATCATCAGTGCAAAGGTCAACCCAGTGAAAAGGCCAATAACACCTCAGTGCTATGAAAAGAGTTCTGACCTCGCAAATCTCCCATAAAGGGCCTGGGGAACCCCAAGGGTCCACAGAGCACACTTTGAGAACCCAGCCTACAGAAAGCCTTCAGAGGCCAGACTCTCTCAGTCCCTCTCCCTGCCACAGCGAAACAGTTAACACGCTCTCTAACTGCAGCGTTTAACTTACTGAGAAGAAGTCTCTCGGTCGCTTGTAGGGAGGAGGGAGCAAAAAAGTTCTTTATAAAGTTTAGGTCGAATAGATTGTGCTGGGTAATCAGTTCTGGAAGGAAGGCGGGAGAGAGTGAGTTCCTGGTTCTCTGAGCCCAGGTCTGACATTCAGAAATGCCAGTATTCGAACCCCTGATTTCCATTCCGATTACGAGACTTGGGGAAAGTTACTCATGCCCTCTTGACCATGTGAATGTATGTAACAGTCATGCCCTTTGAAAATAAGGATCTCATGGGTGATAACCCATAGTTTTCTTGCTGGTGCCTAGCAAGGGAGCAGTGGAGTACTGCCAATCTCTCTCTCTCTCTCACACACACACACACACACAGAGTCATGCACGCACACACATGCATCCACACACACATCTCAGGCTCTGTGCAGTTAGAAAAGCTATTTTGCTGGAATCATTCTTCCTAAGTAATCCAGATCACGTCTACTAGGAACTACTAATTAACAAGCAAAATTAACAAGAAACTCGAGAATATTATAAATCTATCTTTCTGTTAAACTGTGACCACTACCCCCGTTCCATTCATTATTTTCTGCATCAATTTCATTTTCTGAGCCAAGATCAAGTCCAATAAGAAAAAATTCTTTTTTGCTGACTAGCAATAACCATGCAACGTAAATTATAAACTCAGAAGACTATCTTATTAATATCAAAAGGAATATTTCATCACAGAAAGCTTTGGGGTAAGAAAATGGGGATTCATCAGCTCTGTTTTAATACAGACAACAGAGTCTGTTCTATTTCTGCTGTGGAATTTGTTTCTCAGAACTATCTGACGTGTCCATGAGGACAACATTTCAAACGATCTTTTCTTGCACCAACTTTCCTTTGTTTTAGTTTGCTGAACGGGTACAACTAAAGAGAAATTAAAACAATAGATCCCTAAGCCTCATCCATATGATGGTTCTAGAACTCCCATTCGTTTCCAAATTGGAGCCTGTGGTTTTTTGGGGTTTTTTTTAGGAAGATTAGCCCTGAGGTAACATCTGCTGCCAGTCCTCCTCTTTTTGCTGAGGAAGACTGGCCCTGAGCTAACATCCGTGCCCATCTTCCTCTGCTTTATATGTGGGACGCCTGCCACAGCATGGCTTGATGAGCGGTGCCATGTCTGCACCAGGGATCCGAACCAGTGAACCCTGGGCTGCCGAAGTGGAATGTGGGAACTTAACCACAGCGCCACCAGGCCGGCCTCGAGCCTGTGTTTCCTGATGTTCCTTGTGTCATCGTTTGATAAAGTATAGTCCAGATTCTCTGCCCCATCCTAATCCACTGGAAAATACTTTCGATTTGTAATACGGACTTGGATGGTTAGAAATGACAATTCTCTTCTCTCAAATCTCCCTCATCCAGGTTTTCTGTGGCTCGGGTGATTAAATGCCTGGTACAGAGTAACTGACCCTATCATTTTAGAAAGTTCTTCTGATGTTGTTTCAGCTGCTTGTGTAAAAAATGTTAAGCTGTGTGATTACTGAAGAACTTGATTTAGTGATGTTTTGGATGAACGCATTCCATTTTCTGGACACTTAATTCAATTTTTTATATACCATACCTAGTTTAAACCATCAAGGCCATACTTTAAATGCACCAAGAGCTGAAACTGAAAGCAAATATTCCTTCACTCTGGCTGAGACTATGCATCTCCCCCTTTAGGAAAAGAAAAAAAAAAAAGCTGTAGGGACTGTCATAAATAATTTTACTTAAGTGAATGCTGAAATTAGGCACCACATTGCCTGGCTCCTAGTAACCTATTTGCAGCCAGATACGTCTAGTACCCACTGGCCAAAGCCTCGCCTTTTCAGAAATGGAAAGCAGGAAAAACAATACGATCATCTTTTAAAGTGGCATGTTGGACCCATCCCCAAAGTTAAATATACCTAGACAGTTCTCAGTGCAGTAACTGCAGCTGACCTTGGAAGAAAATGATGTTTACAGCGGCCCATGCACTGGGAAAGGCGATAATGAATGAAATGTAATCATGGATTTCTGGCACACACTTTGGATAGTACAAGGAGCTAATTGCATTTGTGTATTATCTTACAACACGGTGACCCAATCATTTTGGAAGATAACCAAAGTCTCCCTTTTGGGAAAAGATACTCTATTTTTAGCAAAAATGCATTAATATTGTCCTCTGAAAGTCCAAAATAAATCTTTCCCAGATCAAGTCAAATTGCTTGGGTTTTTCCTGTAAATCTTCCTATCTGTGCTGTCAAACGCTGACATGCATATCAGTGGTTCCTGGGTTGAACTCTGAAATGATGGATCCTGTTTTCCTTTTGTTCCCGGTAATCCTGGGTTCATTGTAACTTACAGCCCCACTTACTGTGGTTCTCACTCAGGTTACAGGAAGGAAACATTCACGCTGCTAGAGTCTGGTGCCCGTCCCGGGAGGTGTGCCAGCCCGCAGTGCCACGAGGGGTGAGAGAGAACACAAATGTCTCAAAGAACAAAAGAGCAACAGGAAGAAACTAGTCATAAACAGCCAGGCAAGAGCCTGCTTTGCAATGCCCTTTTAAGTCATGGACAGGTTGATACACAGATTAATGCTGCACTACACACCTTTGTGTGGGAGTTAAACAGGCTCTTGAAAAGTAAAAGGAGAACTGACAAAGGAATTAAGGTATTTGCTCCTCCATACATATTTTTTTAGAAAGTGTCAGTGTAATTGATAGCATATGATACTCTTTGGCCATTTTTCAGTTCTGTGTAGATACAGGATGTTGAGGATCATTGGTCTCTTTCTGGAATTTGTGTTTTAATCCAGTGCTCATAATTTCTATTAGTGCTTCTTTTCAAAGCTGGTATGTTCAGCTAAATATATTTATAACCTCAAAGTGCTATGTATATTACAGCCAAACCGAATGAGGAAAGAAAGACACTGTCCTTGCTTTCAGAAGTGCACATGCTAAATAATGGCAATAGAGAATTTGTAATTCTTTGTAAAATTAGGCGATAGGGACACAAATCTTCTGAAAAATATGAAACACCCGCTTGAGAAGTGGCTTGTAGGCCTTCAAAATCCATCTGTGTTTTAAAGCTTTACCATAACTAAAACCAATTTGTACGTCAGAAAACTGGAAGGGAGAAGAATGAGAGTCTATTAATGAAAAGAAAAAGAAGTACTCAATGTCTAAGGGAAACTTTTCAGAATTTGCCAGATTCCGAATGTAGTCTGAAGTTTTTCAACAAGACCCGTGGATACCAGGCAGAGCAAGAAAGGAGGCAATCTTCTTCCTGCAGTTGGCAGGCTGACTCAGCGCAGGGCTGCGAGGGAGCTGGGGGCCTCCCTCTGGGCTGCTCTCCCTCTTGTGGATCAATCCCCCCTCCAGAAGAGTAATGGGAATTTTATTTGTCCCATAGCTGACGGCAGCAGACACAATTTTTAAACTGGAAGGGCCTTACCCATCCCCCTAAAGAAACCTCATCTACTATTAAAGTCATGCTCCCTGCTGGAGCCTGTGACTGAAAAAGTGTGTTTTGGTGTTAGGGAGTCCCATTGCTTAAGAATTGGGAGAAAATAGAGCGTAGCATTTCAAGTATTCTGAAAACAAGCAGAATTTGAGAAGTAGAATATTAGCAGCTAAGAAGCCAAGATCAAAGCAGTAAAAGGTCAACGAGGATAACCAGGGAAGAGAAGCAGGCACGAGGCCCAGGGAGGCTGCAGAAGTGACAAGGCCTGGAGCCCTGTGGAGGCCTTTCCTCATAGAAGCTCCAAAGCCACATCCAAGCAGGCTGACAAAGCACAAGAGCAGTTGATGAAGGGACAAAAGAGCCACCACCAGGGGCGTCCAGGGGTCTAATTAAACCCGGCTTAGATAGGACAAGAAGGACAAGAGGATCCCCAGTTGTAGCCATCCAGCGTTGAGGCTAGTGTTTGGTACAGCATGGGGTCCGGGCTCTGGAGCCGGTTCCGTGCCTGCCCTTTACGGGACACAGGAAAAGCCTTCCGCTCAGGCGTGGCTGTGGGCTGAGAGGGAATCAAAAGGCAGGTGTGAAGAGAAGTGTGAGGACTCATCTGTTTCCATCTCTCAGTGACGCCAAAGAATGCAGTCCTACTAGTCCTCAGGTGTGAGTGTGTGTGTGCATGCGTGTGTGTTTCCACACATATTCACCATAACTCACATCCTGGTTCCTTCTCGGTCCTTACGTGCCCAGTCCCCACTGCCCCAGGTTTCCGCTCTGTGATGCTCACACGATGATGCCCTTACTGAAGATAATTCGCAATTTTAGGAATATGTAATAATAGTTGCTGCCTTTCCCAGGTAGAAGCTGTTTTCTCTTAATGTTTTCTTAATGGAGCCTCCTCTGAAACAAGTCAGAAAGCAGAGAGATGTGGAGACAAGGCTGATCTTTGACCCTTCAAATCCCACCACAGACTGTGTCTTTTCACTTAACGCTGTAAGCATGTAAGACAGTAAGTGTAAAAACAAGTGTAGGCATTTGGGTTTTCCTAATATTGATGTGCTCTTATCCCAGTGTGATTGATGTCAGTTATTACGTCCAGTGAGGCCACTATTTATAAAAACAAAATGCCAACTACATAACGCTGACGGCACCCAAACCCAAATTTTAAAAATGTGCAAGTTAACAAAATATTTAGAGCCCAAAAGGGTTTGATGAATGAATGAATAAATAAAGGGGGTGTTTTTTCATTTTTTAAAGGAGCTCTTTGCTTCTCAAATAGATTTATTTCAAAATTCCTGTGGAGAACTCCAGATTCAACAGAAATTATTTAGCGCTCCCCTCCCCTCAAAAAACAACACAGTGTATACATAGCTTCTTCAGGAACATATATATCATGGAAAACAAGTCTTACCTCTTGTAAACAACGTTTAATGTTCGAATTAGAGAGGGGTTTTTTTTCCTGCCGTGTTATCTAAATTACAGAAATTAGAAATTGTAAACAAATTCTTCAGGCTTTTCTTGTACACGACTGAGTATTATGTCCAGAGTCATTTTCTTAAAACGAGTCTTTTCTTTGCTCCAGTAAACTTTGATCATCCTAACCACCAATTTTACAGTCTACTTTGTATTGAAAATATGAAAAGTGAGTGAAGCTTGCTTGTGAAAAAACTAGCTCCTTGATGTCCCAGCTGTAAGCCAGAATGGGAGACTCAAAAACTTGATATGGGCTCAAAGAGAAAGAGAGTCATGTTACCATCAACAAGCAGACAAGGCAAATTCCCATGATGCCAGGCCGCTGCCTGAGGGTGGAGGGAAGAAGAGGCACTCCAGGCCATTCCTCCAAGGGCTTGGTTTCCTATGTGATGTCACTAGGGTTGAGGCCAGGTTGCTCCATGCCCTCCACGTCCATGAAACTACGACTGCCCCTGGAGCACATCGCCAGGATGTGATGAGGAGTCTTTTCCAGACCTTGGGTAGGATACGGGCCACATGAGCCATCCTTGCTAAAAGTCCAGAAGAGCTGCTAATGTGCTGAAGAGTACTGGGTGAGAAAGATTAAACGGTATTTTAAAAATGTGAAATTTGCTTGAAAGTAATCTATGGGGATGAAAGAGATGTCTTGATAATTGTTATTTCTGGACGATGAGTACATGAAGTTTCATCATACTATTCTCTTTACCTTTCGTGGATGGCTGAAACTCTCCATAATAAAGTGTTTTTTAATAACTCTGCTAATGTAATTGGGGCAGGAAGCAAGCATGGCCAGAGAGAGAGAAAAAATAGAATGTCTACACTAGCTTCATTTCTCAGGATGAAAAAAGCAAATTAGCGCCTGTTATTGGTGAATTATCCCAGCTGTAAGCGTGGCCCTATCTGATCAACACTGTGGCAAAGCCATTAAGCCCAGCACCAATTCAGATAAAACAGCTGTAAAAATAGAGGCTGCTCCAACCTCGAAGCCTAAGCAAAATAATAATTTTAAAAAATTGTTTTAAATCTCTGAAATGAATCCATTTCCCCAGCATTTACAATAACAAATTTTCACTTGAATTATGCATCACTGTGACTATTTGAATTACTAATGTATGAATTATTCATTATCTGCCATGCGACTGAGTGTTCTGGTCCCAGGTATTGAAAACCAGTGCTAAGCTTGCCTGAGGTCTAGCTAGGAAGGAGAAGGTAGCATCTGGGGACCCCGCAAGGTAGGTTGCCCTTCAGAACCTTCCACTACCGGGATAGAAGAATGGAAGGGTGCATTGTACTGTACAGCGTGGTCAACTCTCACCTCCCTGAACCATAAAACGTCCCCACTGTCTCCTGGCTCCCCAGCCTGTAACAGCTGCTACCCCCTGGCACAACCTACATTTTAAACCAGCTGGAGACAGAGTTCTACGTGATAAGCCTGTTATATTTGCAGAGTAGGCAGGAACACCTAATGGCTTGGCCCCCTCGCGATTCTGGGCCCGGCCTCTCACTGGCTACAGCAGCGTGCACTGGCAAAGCAGAGGAAAAAATAATTAAAAGAACCTTTGTCAAAGCTCCCTCTAAATCAGCCTTTTAAATGTGCTCGGTTTAAGAGTCCCAAAGTGCCAGTTCAGTCACACTGGCCTCTAAGAACCACAGAAACCCCCAAGATAGCCATGGCCAATTAGTCACGCAAGAGGGGAGTGTGTGTGCGTGTGCATGTGTGTGCATGGATATATTCAGAGTCAACACAGATGCTGACAGAGCCCCCTGTAGGGAGAGCAGAGTGACCCCCAAAGAAAACTGAACTGTCTGTTTCATCTTTGGGAGATTGAAACAAAGGAGAAAAGAACAATTAGATAGTAATAAAGGCTGACATTGCTAATAAAACAGAGGGAGAAAAGGTTGGCCCACAGAGGACCTTTAAAAGAGTGAAACTAAAACTCACATTCTGAACGTAATCCACAAAGCCAGCCAGCCAGCCAGCCGTCTGAAACCGCAGTGCACGCATTGTGAAGGACGAGGCAGGGGAGCAGAGAGAGAGAGATAAAAGAAGAAAACACCAGAGATGCCAAAACCAAGAGGGAAGAAAAAGTACGTGGTGTCAGAAACCAAACACAAGAGCAGGATGAAATTGTCAACGGTGCAAAGTAAAACCCCGAACTGGCAGCGTGCTTTTGCTAATAAAGAAAACATGGGCTTCGTGTAGACAGCCCAGCAAACCTAAATAAAGACTTACATATACATATACTTTTTTTTTAAGGGGGGTTGGCAACAGTGGTCAGCCTTTGCCACCATCCTGGCTCACCCTTTTCCCTCCTGAGAATTGCAGGCCCACCCTGTACAGCAGGAGAGCCCATCAGAGGTGTTGTTTGGTTGCTTGGGACACTGGGAGCCACATCAATGCTGCATGGGCTTCGTTCCACGAGGGAAGTGGAGCCTACACAGAGTCAGCAGGGCCTGTAAAGGAGGCCTGGCAATGGGCGGCTATCCAGAAGGGCAGGATTTGGGGACCTGGTGGGTGCTGTGGACAATCAGACTTGCCATCTCCTGCACAGCTGGCTCAGCAAGACTCTGGTGCAAACCCTTGCAAGTTTGGATCCTCAGTTTCTTATTTGCACCCCTGGGGACCTAAAATGTCATCCCTGACTCCAACGGTGCCCTTGTAGGTTAAGCTTTCAAACCATCCAGCAGTGTTCCTTTGGGTAGACTTATTTGTTCTTTTAGCGGTCATGTTATTATTTGGACCGAAGTTTTAAATTTCGCCAATTCTAATTGCAGTTGCTCAGGACATTGGCTAGTTTCAAGTTCTGGAAATATGTTTGAACACCTCTCCCAGAAGTGGGTAAGAAGTTAGAAAAACGGAAAAGCTTGGCTCTGAGTTCAGTCAAATGTCAAAAAGCCCGGGCTTGGCTGAATGGAATGGTATAATGAAATCCCAGCTTCCCTCCTGGCTCTTCCAGGCCGAATACATACTGGATGAAACTGGATGAAATTAGACAAAGTGAGAGCCTTTGGAGTGTTTATTGCAATATCCTATTGATGAGGAGTATTTATTGAAAAATCTATTGATAAGGGTGTTTATTGCAACATCCTATTGAAGAGGAGTATTTCTTGCAACATCTTGTTGCTGAGGGTATTTATTGCAATATGCCATTGATAAGCATGATGGATACCTCTTCAGTTTCAGCCTGCATGAACATTTGCAATCATCCACTAATTCATCTACTCGTGTATTTGATACAGTAAGCCCCTCCCATATGCTAGTCATGCCAGAGAGAGTGATAAACCCCTTCCTCAGTGATGAACTTCCCTCCATCCTCCTCTTAGCCCCTACCAAAGGGACTAAGAAATTACCAAAGGGACTAAAAATCAATAACAGATATTTCCTGGGTCAAGTGCCTGGGGCAAGGAATAGAGTTTAAAAATAAACTTATCAAGTTTTCTAGTTAGGGATCAGAGCAAAGCTCGCTGATCCTTGTGATGGCTGACTCCATTTCCTTGATGATAAGCTAATCGACTATTCTCGCCAGTCATAATTCATACAGCACAGGGAAACCTGCGAATTGAATTGGCTGGGCCTTCTTACCAGTGTACCGGCAGGCTGGCCTCGAGGCAAGCCTCTTTGCCCTACAAGGCCGTAAGGGCGAGCTGCAGTGAACTGGAAGATCTATTTTCATCCTAGGAACTCGACCCCACTTTTGACACACTGGCTTTCACAATAAAGGTTAGGAAGTTATAGTAAGTGTTTTTCTACGGTCAGGTTGATATTCTGACATCTTAGGGGAAGTGAAAACAGATTGCCTAGCTCCCTGGAGCTTTTTGTGTATTCACAGCCCGTGGTTTTGCTGCAAGACAGAGAAGTGCTGTGGGATAGAAACCAGGCAAGCTCGCCGACTGAGCACGCTGGCCCGCTTCCAGCTCGGGGCTCACGGGAAAAATTCTTTCTGCAGGTGTAGCAGACAGGTCTTGCTGCCTTCAGGACACTTTTAGTCTAACCCCAGGCTGTCACACTGAACCTGGAGCCTCCACATTACAGTTCAGTTCTTGTACTTCTGAGCTTTCACGTCAGTATTTGGGGAACATTAGGAAGGGGAGATGAAATGTGGACAATGATTCTCTTTTATTACACATGTGAAAAGGGCAAGGGAACCGATGATTAACTACCACATGCTTTGTGAACTTGAACAGTCACCACTTTAAGACCAAAGACTTTATTTTCTGTTCCACAGAAAATGCTGAAAACTGTAGTGAGAAAACAGGCGTGCATCTGTGGTTATATACTTATGCAATTAGATGCTTAATTGCATTCTGTAAATTGCACGTATTTAAGTAGTTACGGGTTTTTTTAAACAACTTTTTGTGGCATTTTCTTCCGACTTTCCTACAAATTAGATTTCTAATCTGATTTGGGGATTATGCGCAAAGTAATTTCAATATGCCTTAAATATCTTTTCCATTTAGAAAATAATGGGGGAGGATATGCCTTGTTTCAACCATAGAAGTGGTGAGAGGGTATCACTGTATTGAATAACAAAACAGATAGGTTTATTTAGCTCTCACTTATACCAAGCATTGTGCTCATTGCCTTCTATTAATTATTTCCTTTAATCCAATGAAGTCAGGTTCCATTTGACAGATAAGGAAATAGACTCGGAGAAGGAGAATTGCCCAGGGTCACTCCGTTGATAAGCACTGGAACCAACACCCTTGCTTTTAGCCACCAGACTGGACTGCCTTCTGAGAAAGTATCCCAGACCAGAACAAGCCTGGGAATAGCAGTCATACCCACCGGCGCCTCGTGAGGGATGCTGCTCTTCTTCTCCCACTGTGACCCCTGCTGGAGCTGAAGCCAGACGGGAGCCAGTGCTGGAATCCCAGCAAGAAGTACCCACTCTCATGCCAGTCCACAGTAAGTAGCTTTACAGTAAGCCCGTTTATCCTGAGGTAACCCGATTAGTCTCCACACCTCATACCAGGAGAGGGGTATCCTGTATGGAAATCCACTAACCCAAAGGGGAGGTAGAAGGGAGAGTTTGTGGGCACAGGTAAATGGGGAGAGAAAATAACCAATGAAGTAATGAATACTATGGTGACTAGCCAGCCAAGAGACAGCAACAGGCTTTTCCAACACAAATTATCATCGGGGCCACTTGGTGCAGTGACAGAGTCTCAGCCATCCAGGTGTCCACAGTAAGTCTCATTCTTCTCAAGATCCCTGCTCTGCTTCTCTGTCATGAGACCGCTACTGTCTGCCAAGGAAGCCCATCCTGGGAGTTCCACCCCAGGGAGAAGCAAACTAGCCCTCCTTCCGACCTTGGCTTAGAGCTGCCCAGGGCCCGGCAGCCTGCTCTCATCTCTGTGTCGGATTTGTCACACATAAATATCATGGTTGAGTCACTTGTCTGTCTCCTCCGTCATACTGGGAGCCTCTTAAAGGCCAGAGCTGATTTTCTATCCCTGAATCACCAACATGGGACGTCGATTAACACAGGGAAGCACCGGGTCATTGTGGATCTTACTGATTCTCCAAATGAAAATCTGCTCAGGAAGGCTTTCCTGATTGAGTAGTCCTGCTTTCCTGGGCTCCACGGCAGCAGAGTTGTTTATTAGGTTATGCATTTCTCGAGGGCAGAAACTACCCTTGATCTGTATCAAATGCCTGATCCATAACAAGCTTTCCATAAATGGTAGCATAATTTTTCACCACCCCGGTCCTGGAAATCCCCCCAAAAGGAAAAAGGCAAAATGCCGTTAAGTTAGATCTCTCAATCCTACACATGTATAATTCATTTTTGAGCATTTTAATATCTAAATGTGGCATTTTTACATTTATCCCTATGAAATTTCAACAGTCTTTCACTTCAGTTTATGAGGATTTTTTTATTCTGTCTTTTAACCGTAGTAATCACTTGCACTTTTGTCATTTATATTTTCCTGTGTCTATAATAAATGTATTGAACAGCACACCCAAGATTCACCAAAGCTTTCACCTCGGAGGTTTTCAATAATATTTTTGAGATCAAATAGAAACCTACTAAAAGCAGGCAATCTGATAAAATCTTGGCTTCTCCTCCTGACAAGTGTA
This sequence comes from Equus quagga, assembly GCF_021613505.1. Lineage (NCBI taxonomy): Eukaryota > Metazoa > Chordata > Mammalia > Perissodactyla > Equidae > Equus > Equus quagga. The sequence continues at coordinate 17,311,200 of NC_060274.1, read as the reverse complement.
GACTTGAAGGCAGAAGAAATAAAAGAAACTATTGCTACTCATGATATTTTCAATCAGAATGTTAAAACCGTAAGCTCTTGGGGGTCATTCCTTTCTGAAGAGATGCCAGGAGGAGAGGGAAGATGATGAGGATTGGCGAAAGGGTACTGGGGCCAGTCGCTGCCCGCCTCATCCCCACCTAACCCAGAGCTAACCCACTGTTATCTCCTGTGTATTGGGGGTTTGCCGAAGTCTTCGTTTGGGGGGAACTGGTGCTCGAATGAAAAAGAAGATGAACAGTCAACATCCTCATTTCACAGATGCTCACCCCACCCGCTACGTGTACACATTGTATATGGCGCTTTCAGCCAGAGAGCCCATGTTGCTAGTTATCGTTTTCTGTGGGCAAAATGGAAAAATATAATGTAGTTAGGTTGGATGCTCAGCAAGCAATACTCTGTGCTGAGATAATAATGAATTGATTCGTACCTGGAGGAAGGTCTCTGGTGCCGTACCATTGAACTGAGCAACACCTTTCCCAATGACTTAATGGAAACATCGAAGGCGTGTTTACCAAATGAGTAGATGATGAAACGATGTGAGGGACTATTTAGATTAGAAAGTGTCAAAAAAAATTTTAATGGCATTGGCCTTAGAATAGACCAAAAACAAAAGCAGCACATTAAGCAAGAATAAATGCTAAGCCCCACTTTTTAGATTTTCAAAATTGATTGCAAAAATGCAATATGAGAGACATAACTTTAGCACTTCTTATGAAAAAGCCAGGAGGTTTTCAATAATAACTCCAGTTATTTAAATGCCCACTGTGTGTCGCCCAATCTGAGTCAAGAGTGTTACATAAAATGAATAAAATCTAATGCCACTTCTGTGTGCAGTCGTATAAATAGAGTACAGAGGTGAAGGAAGGGAAAACCTGACCATAATCTCTACTAGTCAAAGTGCCAGATGGGGATTATGGTTTCGATCTCGGATGACACACCGTAAGAGGGACCTTGATAAACTGGGCTGTATGCCAAGGAAAACAGAATGGTGCCGGCTCCATAAACCATAATAGGGGAGGAAGAGTTCAAGGAAATAGAGATGTTCACTTGAGAAAGAAATCTTAGAAGGGACATGATAGATGTCTTTAAAAATTTCAGAGGTCATATTGAAGGGGGATCGGATGTACCTTATGTAACAGCAGAGAGCAGAACTTGGACGAGTTGGGCAAAGTTAGAGGCAGCAGATAATGTCAGTTAGCATTCTTTGGTTGTGAGCAACAGAAATCACCTGACTTGGATAGAGGAGTTCATCAGTTATTGGAAAGGCTGAGACACCAGACTCGGGGCCGACAAGAAAGAGGTGGCCCCAGGAGATCCTGATATCAGGAACGTCATGACCATCTTGCCTGGCACCACCTCTAGAATAAAAGAATTCCAACCATTTCCTTGGTCTTTGTGTCATTCTGTTCAAGTCCCAGAGGCGTGAGTTTTATTAGACATGCTTGGGTTTCATGCCTGCCCCTTGACTGTCCCAGGGAAGTGACAGGAAGAGTCTGGCAGAAGGAACTTCCAGAGAGCTCTTTGACTTCCACAGCTGGAGGATATCTAGATTTCTTTGTCCAACCCAGGTTGCTCCAATGGAAGGCAAGTTAGGCCTCCAGAGGAAATCATGGTGCTCTTCGGAAGGGGGAATGGATTTAAGGTATCCAAAAAACGAAAAACTACCACTACACAGAGTTCAGGGTGAAGAAATAATTTCTGAATATTAAAGTGGTCCAGGAATGTCATGTCCATGAGGTCACCTTCATTCACAGTATTCAAGCATAAATCATAGGATCAAACAGGGAAGGTTCCAGCCTGACGGAAGAGGTATTGTTGGCTGAACTCAGAGATCCCTTAAATTCCAAGATTCGACGATTCATTTTCAACCTGGGGACATGTCAGAATCACGTTCAAGGAGCTCTTTCAAGTGATTTCTGCCTAGCTCTCCTCCTTGACCCCAAAGATTCTAATTCCCCTTCCCATCCCTCCTCCCCGATCTTGAGCTGAGAACTGAAAACCACACATCTGAGGTTTCTACTGCTCTGTCAGTACCTTACGTTGGTGAAATAGCCCAGGAAAAGAGAGAGGATGCTAATCAAACGGGAAAATTCTTTTTGCACTTAAAAATCTTTCTAAGTATTAGGAATGTCTAACTTGTAGATTTAAGCAGTGTAAGAAATATCTGTGAAAAATGAAAAGGGACTTGGTTGAAGAAAATTAATAGTTGGACTTATCTAACAATGCTGTAAATCTTGGCTTCCTTCTGCTACTGCTATTTTGTTTGGAATGGGTCCCATTTTCCCCTTGCATAAAAGTAGACAAGATCTGTTTGAAGCCATTAACAGCACCAATAAGAGGGACATTTGAATTAATAACCAGGAGGCCAAGTCAGCCAGGAGCAATTTTGAGCATAATCTTTTCCTTTGACTTTCTTTGCAAGACTGATATTTTGCTGTATTATACTTGGTCTGACACACCGCTGCAGAGCCAAATAATTTATCTTTCCAACTCTCTTATTTTTTAAATTGACCTTTAAATAAAATATTTTAATTTATTTGTATAGAGTTCCCTTCTGTGCATTGTGTTAGATGCTATGAAGCATTGTTTCTCAGCATAAAGAATTCCTTGGAATTTAGAAAGAAACAACAATATACGTAAGGGCACAAGCAAATGCCCTTGAAATAATGCTAAGTGAGTAGAGTAAGACACAAAACCAGATATAATGCACGACTTTCATTTTGTTTCTTTGAAAGTAAATTTAAACAAAAATTAAATTGTTCTTACTCTATGTTGCTCACCACTACTTGCTATTGTATAACCACACTCTTTGCAAAGTCTTGTTATATATTTCTGGAAGGTTCAGGGGGCTTCACATGTGCTGAGAAGTTAGTCCCTGAAGATGCCATGTGGTCCTTGTTGCCATTTCCCTCCAGCTCCAGCCCCCTCTCACGCAGAGACTCTGCGTCTGCCCGGCACTCCTCCTGCTTCTCCAGGAACGCAGCATCCTCTAGGCAGCACTATCCCAGAAGCACCACACACAGCCTTGACGCGATGGAGGTACCAAGGTGCCATATCTGGGTCCAATTCTGCGCTAGAATCGGGGAGCAGTCAGTCCTGCCTTTCCTCAGGCCGTTCACTGTCACCTCCTCCCACCCGTTCTACGCCTCGCCCTGGGGTGATCTTTCTGAAATTCACAGTGGAATCCAGGTCTCTCTTGCTTACAAAACTTTCAACGGCTTCCTGAGCCCTACACTATGAAACCCAAGCCCCTTAGCCATGACTGCGTGGCCTGCCTCAGCTCCTGCCAGGGCCTCGTTTCTGGAACTCACCATCTCCTCTCAGGGAACACCTAAGGGCCTCCAGCGTGACAGACAGCCCCCGGCACTGCAGGCACCAGACTATGTGCCAGGCGCCGTTGGGCTCAGGGATAAGTGACAACTCCCATTGCCAGTTCTTCTACTCCAAACACCTCCCTCACCAAACCCATTTGCCTGACAAACGTCCACTTCTTCAAAACTCAGCTCAAACATTTCTTCACCGTCAAGTTTTCCTGACCACTCCCCACCCCACACTCATTGCTCCACACACATTGTTCCCACAGCACTTGGTTCTCCTTTATCCCTCTTTACTTCTGTAATACTTAACCCAGGCTTCTACCAGCATTGACTCAGGTTTGCTAGTCTACCTCCTTCACTAACTAGTGAGCTCCTATGGGCAGGGACCTTCTCCTCATCACTTTGCTATTCCCAACACCCAACGCGCTGCCTGGCACAGACTGACGTCCAATGGCCTAACAAGAACGTAATTGAGGGCCAGCTCCAGTGGCCTACTGGTTAAGTTTGGTGCACTCCTCTTCGGCAGCCAGGGTTCAGTTCCCGGATGCAGACCCACATCACTTGTCTGTTAGTGGCCATGCTGTGGTGGAGGCTCACATTAAAAAAGAAAAAGAAAGAAAGAAGATTGGCAACAGATGTTAGCTCAGGGCAAATCTTCCTCAGCAAAAAAGAGAACGTAACTGAGCAACCAGGAAACTCCACATTGGAACTTCAGAATTTCCAAGAACCCTTCATGCCTCTAAATCCCCACGCTGCTTTTCTCATTCCAGAGGGCACCTGGCCTTTGTGCATACTTTTTCTCTGCCCAAGCTGGGTCTGGTTTCTGGCCTGTGCTCCTCAAGGATTGCAAACCTAGGTGCATGTGCACAAGGCATAGCTAATTTACTAGGTTCAAACTTACTGCAATTGAGGATGACCCTACATGGCCTGGCCCAGTGACCCAGTGCTGAGCAAGGTCACTGGCTGGACTAATGTCCATCACTGTTGGCCCTGGCCTGCCAAGGTGGCATGCCATGGTGGCTCCCCACCCCCTCCAAGGGCAATGCATCATCCACCATGCTACCCAACAGGTCCCACCCAACCCTGTCAATTGGAATAATTCTCCCTGTGAGAAGAAGGAAAGACACAAACCTGCACATTCTGGAAGCTGTCTGAGGCTTCCAAGAGCACACTATCATTTCCTCTTAAAACACAGGTTTGTTCCCTAGTAGGCTTTGTGAACACAGCCAGATTTCCTGTTCGAAGGAAGCCTCTTTATTTACACACAGAGACTCTCACGTCTTAGATGACACAGCCAAGACTCGCCCTCCTTTTCCTTCTTTATATACTTGTTCAAAACCACCCCCTTGACAGAGCTGGGGCTGAGGGAGTATCTAATCTTAGCAGTAAAACTCACATTTATCATATTCAGATGACCAGTTTAGAAGAGAAGACAGCAGCCGTGGAAATATCTCAGAGACCTCTAGAAGGGATGAACTCAACTGTCTGGGGAATGTCAGGGCCTCACCAACTGATATCCAGCCATGAACGCATTTCTCTGTCTAAAACTCAAGTGACACTTAGAAAGGGATCATTGCAAATATCACACACGCAGGGCATTTGTGTTTCCAGTGAGCCTGGCATGTCTGACTGTTATCAACTCAAATGTCATATGATCCCTTGATAGACAAGCACAAAGGAACGCTGGGCCTAGCCTCTTGATCACCATTACTTTAAACTTCGCCCAGAGTTGCCATGGCCAGAGCTTACCCGGATTATGCAATGAGGTCACCTGAGCCAGTGACCGAGCCAGGAAGCAGAGGCTAAGCCATTTGATGGACAGGCCACGGCTCCAGCCACAACATCACCGTCAAAACAATGTCATGGGCAAGCCTAGAATTTGTGGTGATCAAAAGGTGCTCTAAGTACGCGAAGGCCTTGCCACAACCCTAGGCTTTCAATTAGAAAGACATATGTCGATGTTTTGACACGGCATTGGGACGTTTCAGTTAAATTTCATGAGCTTAGGTACTGGCAAGAAAGATCCAACTGTGTTTTACTCAAGCCGCTTCTCCAGGCTTCTCTATTTTGTTCTCTTATTTGTTTGTTTTCAGTAATGTTAACAAGGGCTGGATTTTCTCCCGTCCTTGGCACTTGAGTGGCCTCCTCGAGGGTCAGAATTGTGAAGTGTGAGTCCTTGTTCACTACTGAGACACAGAGCCAGTCACTAGGGAGATAATGCTGACCATGCCAGAGGGATCTCCTGTCCTCACAGGGGTGACAGTCTCGTGGACAGAGTGACCTAGCGGTAAACTATGCCTATTGTCAGGCTTTTCTGCACAGGGACAAGGCCACTCTATTAGAATCCTCAACCGCAGTGGCAGCCCCCAAATGAAAAGGGGGCCCCTGTGACCACAGCTGACAGTCCAGCTATAGACGTCCTGGGGTTGACGGTGGTGAGAAGTAGCAAGGATTTCAGGCCTGGAACGGCCAGGCTGACTCCGCCCGTGGCCGAGCCAAGGTTCCTGGCTGTGCTATTTTTATCATTATTAATTCTAATAACGCATTTTATTGAAGGTTCTCCAGGCACTACGCCCTCAGCTAAGGGCCTTTCCCATGTAACGGGTTGCGGCAGGAATCTTCGTCATCTGTCCTGCAGGGGTCTTCCTCCTTAGTTTGCGAGGAAGGGAAGAGGAATCAGACTTTGGTCTTCTTACTGTCCCTTTGGCCAGAGAAGTCATCTAGCTTGCTGCCTCCTGCAGTGGTGGCAGGATTCCTCCAGGCCATGAAACAGCGGGGACACTCCCACATCCACGGGGAGACTGCCCCTCTCTGCTGGAGCCCTACCGCCATTCCACAGACAGAGGCACTCGGGGAGAGCGTCTCCAATTCCGGGGCAAATGGGGTCAGGTAGGTCAAAATGTTTTGTAAACTGTAAGATGCTATGAAATTGTAGGATATCATTATTATTATTATAAAAACAAAGGTGGTAACATCACTATTCGGCTTTCTGACTAGAGACATTCAAATAAAGAACAATTACCTTTATTTTTCTACTCTTTCCATTATCTTTTTATTCTTTCTTTATTGTGATGTATTTTATATACAACACAATAAGCAAATTTTAAGTGTAATATCTGTTGAGTTTTGTTCATTACTTTCTAACATAAAGTCAAATAGTTATATTTTGACCCATAATATGTCAAATAGTTGTATTTTAACTAATATAAATATTTAGAGCTACACATTTAATTATGATACACATTATGGACTGAATGTGTCACCCCAAAATTCAAATGTTGAGCCCCTAACTCCTGTTGCGACTGTATTCCCAGATAAGGCTTATGAGAGGGTGATAAAGGTTAAATGAGGTTGTAAGGGTAGACCCCTAATCCCAAAGGGCAAGTGCCCTTATAAAGAGAGGAAGAGACACCAGGGCTGTCTCCTTGCATGCACAGAGAAGTCATGTGAGCACACAGAAAAATGGTAGCCACCTTCAAACCAAGAGAGGAGGCCTCAGAATGAAACCTACCTTGCCAGCATCTTGATTTTGGACTTCTAGCTTCCAGAACTGTGAGAAAATAAATATCTGTTGGTTAAGCCACCCAGTCTGTGATATTTTGTTATGGCAGTCCAAGCAGACTAGACAGTACATTTTTGGCTAAGTTTAATACTTACTCTTAATTATATATACAGGCAAACCACTTTCCCATTTTTTCTGTTTTCCAACGGTGGCTTTTTGTTTTCAAATGGTGACTTTTTGCCTAAACTCTTTAAATCAATATGATGTTTATTCTGTGTATTATCAGTCATTTTAATGTTTTTAAGTTGCCCTTACAAGAAATTATGACATATTTGCTTTATTTGTTCTATCAGACCCCAATCCAATAAACATTTGAAAAGGTTGACTACCTGAAAAGGTATTTTAGTTTAAATATGCGTTCCTTTAAAATCTGCTGGCAAATTAATTCTGTTTGCAAGCCACTGTTCCAACACTGTGGATCAAGAAATATAATGCAAATGAGCTAAGTCAGAAAGGAAGATGAGACTGGCTGCAGTCTTCAAGAGATCATACAAGACTCCCAGGCAAATATTACCAGACATTAATTCCACACTATGCTATCTGGAGTGATTTACAAACCGAATTGTGATTTCTATTATCGTTCAAGCCAAAGAAGTAGACTTTGAGTGCACTCTATGCAGCCACGGAATCAGACTCGAGGAGAGCTTCCGTGAACACAAACGTGCAAATGGGAAGCAGGAAGAACCGCAGAGGAGACAGACTTGATCTGAAGCTGAGTCTCTGCCTTCTCCCTGCTGTCTCCTCTCTCCACTGCCCAGCAACGGTGGCTCCTGGAGGCCCTGAGGTCTTCCTTGGATCCCACCTTCCCCAGGTCTCTGATCTTTCCTCAGTCACCCTCCTCATCAAACCTTATCCACCTGTGCCATCAGGCTCCAATTTCTGTTAGGAATCTGGTAAACTAATCTCTATATAATGGGGAAGTCACTGCTCAATGCCACTCCTTCCTGCCCGTTAAACCTATCCGTATGTAAACAATGCTCTCTACAACTTGTGCAATCATTTCGATGATGCCAATTCTAGTCTTTGGTCTCTAGTTGGATTGGTTTTATGGACCCAACATTCATCTTTACCAAGTTCAATTAATTTTTTTCTACACAGGAATATAATATCATAAGAGTCCCTTAAAAGTTTGAGATAACTCAAATATCCCTCTCGGTCTCATTAATACTAAAGTCAGTAAAAAGTATTTTTTAAATATAAATCAAAACCTGTTAGCACTTTGAAATTTAAATGAATCTATTCTCTTTCTATTTATTGTCAGTGTCTTGTCAGTTTGGGCTGCGATAGTGAAATAACATAGCCTGGGTGGTTCAACGATAGAGATTTATTTCTCACAGTCCTGGAGGCTGGGAAGTTCGAGATTAAGGTGCTGGCAGATTCTGTGTCTGATGAGAACCACTTTCTGGCTTACAGATGGCAGCCTTCTTGGTGTCTCCTTACACGGCAGAGAAAGAGAAACTGAGAGCTCTAGTCTCTTCCTGTTCTTACAAGGGCACTAATTGCATGCTGGGGGCTCCGTCCTCATGACCTCATCAAACCTAATCACCTCCCGAAGGCCCCACCTCCAATACCATCACCTTGGGGGCTAGGGTTTCGAGATGTGAATTCAGGGAGGACACCAACACTCAGTCCACAGCAATTAGTACGTGTTATTACAAGGTACATAAAGTTGTCCTTGGGTAGAATAAAAACTAAATTTCTGCCGATTAAAGGAAATTGAAGATTTAATAACTAACTCGCAATGCCCAAAAGAAGAGATTTCCTCTGGGATTAAGCTGCCAACACAATTGGAGTGTCCCAAAATGTACGGTTTAAGAGAATTTCCAACATGAAACAAACACCATTCTTCCTGAGGAGCAGGTAACTCTCCTCTCTTGGCAGTCCCCTAGGAACCCCAAAGCAGCTTCTGATTTGGGGCTGTTTTGCCGTGAAGAAGAGGCTGTGACACGAGAAGGGCCCTTCTCCTCACCATGGGGCTGTTAGTCTCATCCCCAGTGGTGGGCATCAAATCCCCACGGTGCTCGGCCCCTGGACCAACCATCCAAGGACGGCAGGCAGTGCAAGTCTCTTCCTCACAGGGAAATTGCCAACTGCGTCGTGCCAGAGAGGGCTGAATTAAGGCTGACCCTGGGAACACAGGCCTTTCACCACTTCGTTATAAACTGGAATTTTCAGAACTTAGAATCTGAATCTGAAATTCCAGTGGGATGTCCACGGGGGTTCGAAATCTAAAAAGAGAGAAGAAATCAGCTTTGCCTCCCGTTGGTCTCAGCATCTGAAATAGTTCCCTGCTGATTAATAATGTAAACACAGGGTTTAATTCCCTCCTTTCAGGAATGTGCTCATGTGCCCCCAAAATTATTATTATCTGTGTTCAACCATGAGACAAGCTGAATGGCTGCCAGCGTGGCCCTTTGCCTTTCCTGATTGAAATAAATAGATCTGACTTTGGGCAGACTTTTCAGACTGACATGCACTCCAGACATGAATGTTATTTTATTAAGATATATAGTGACATAAAAATATTTGTATAATCAGTATATCTCGCTCAGCTTTAAAATCTAGGACAGGTTTTCAAGTAATCTCATTTTTCACAGATCGAGTAGACTAGTCAGAAGCAATGACAAATGTTGGAGGAGACATCAGGTTTATTTATAACAGATTGATATTATATCTAGTTTCTGTGTACTAGGAAACGGAAATAGGTTTGTGCTAACCTTTCCCCACCCCCTATCACTTAAAAAATAGGATAGACTTCATCAGAGCCCTTTGACTATATAACGTAATATTTTATCTTTAAACAGGATATAGATGGTCTGTATTTTCACCTCATAGACTTACCCCAGCTTTTTGTTTGACTAAAAGGCTAGTCTTTGAAATGAATTTCTTCCTAACACCCTGAATTCCTTCCTAAACCCTGGCCCCTTTAATGGGTTTCTTTTAAGTATCTTATTTTCCTAATTGTTTTCATTTCAGTACTCCATCAAAGGCGAGGAGTTGATGGACAGAAATGAAACTGAAACGTGAACCTGGGTAGAGGTGACTGAAAGTTCTCCATTTAAGGGGTTGGTTCCTTTTCTCTTATTATATTGTGGAATCTGAAAATACTCCCTTGAAATTCTGGTCACTGTCTTTAGGACACCCCAAGAGGAGCCACCTCCACACTTCCTGCCTCCTAGGTTCTTCCATCCCATTTGGCAAAAAATAGGCTCAGACTCTTCCAGCTGGCAACTGAAAAAGACATCAAAGAAAGTAAATACACGCCATGAACCAAAAGGCACATAATTTAAGTTGGAACATGATTGATACAAAGAAAGATAAATTAGACAATGCACACCAATGAGATGTAAGTACTTACAGGTGTGCCGAAACGCAAACACAAACACTGAGGCTTTCCGGAGGATTCGGAAACAGCCTAAATAAGGAAGGGTCGCATGGATGGATTGATCCAGCCATTGTTCCTTCCATTCCTTCAACATCAATTTAGCCTCCACTCCGTGCTAGGTGCTGTGCCGAACGCTGGCAACTCAAAGATGAAAGAGATTTGATTTCTGCCCGAAAGTTGCTCAAAGTCCAAGAGTGAGGGGTAAGGGGAGACAATTTAGTAAAGAGAATCATGTGATGAAATGTACCCAGGACACGGTGCAGGCTGCTGAGGGAACATGAAGGAGAGAGCAGTTCCAAAGCTGTGTGCTAGAGGACGACAGTGCCAGCACTGAATCTGGAGAGATGAGTGATAATAAGGGCAATCTATGTAACAGTATACGGCAGACACTGCTCTGAGCGTTTTTTAACGTATTAACTTGCTAGATTCTCATGAGACCGTGTGTAGATACCAGCATTATCTCTATTGCACGGGCTCAGAGAGATTAAGCGACTTGCCAAATCAAGCAGCTACCATATGACAGAGCTGGGGTTTGAACTCAGGCATCCAGCTACATGGTCCAATCAAGATGCTAAGAGTTTGCCAGACAAGTGTGAAGTGACATTTTTTGAAGATGGTCAAGGTCATAGATTTTGAGAAGTGGCAGCGGGAGAGCATGACATTAGGAGTCAGTGGAGTTTAAAGATCCAACTTTTGGAAAGTGGAGGGTGATCTGGATGGAGCTGGCCCTTGGCTTCTCAGACTGGTCTAAGAGCACCCCGGGGCACATGCACTGGTGAGCAGAGGACTCGAGGCCAGAGATCAACACAGTGTGTGGTTTCATTCTCCCAGAGAAGAGCACTGATGCTTTCATCTCACAGTACATCATTTTAAAATGTAGTTTTATATCACAGAACAGGATGTGAAATGACCGTGACATTTTTCCTTGTTTCTTCTTCATTTTGATATCGGACTCAAATTGTTTCTCTAATGCATTTAAAAATTAAATTTCAAGTTTCAGAATTCATACTTATTTAACTAAATAAAATAGTCCATGATTATATAAATTAAAAGGTCTTTCTCTTCCTAACTTAATCCCTCCATTCTTACTTTCCTGAGGTCATACTTCTATCTCTGCTCATACAATTAGGTAATGATGCATATGTACGAAATTAGGGTGTTTCGTTGTTTCTTTTTATGAATATAGATGCGGCACACACTGCATTCCACAGCCTACTTTGGTCCGGTAAGTAAACATCACGGACAACCCTCCAGCTCCTTCTTTGATGGTCATGCAGTATCCACACCACCAGTATTCCGCCGTTCTCCTGCTGATGGATGGTTTCCAGTTCTGCGTCTCTCCACACAAGGCTGAAACAGATATCTCTGTATACCCACCCCTCTTTCCTGTGCCTGTAGGCTGTGAACATCATACGGTGGTCACTGGACTTTTAACCATACATGTCTTCCTACCTCATAAGGAAGTGGCTGCCTAGAATTGGCTCTGAGAAACAAGTGGTCTGTCCAGGCCTAAAAATTCAATCATCTCCTTCCTTCAGGACACTATTTCCCTAGCAGGTTGCAGTAAACAATTTCCAGCAAATGTAAACTCAAATCTTCTCGGATGATTTCCTCAGCCTACGTCATTGGCACCATTGAAACAAAGCTTCTCATAAAACCATTAATTGGAAGTTCTTATGTATTCTGCTTGACAGCAGCTTTTTAAAATAAAAGTTGAAAGGTCAAAGGAATCCCGAGTTCCCAGCAGGTGCTCCCGGATGGGCCATTGAGCACAGACCGTTCGACATGGGGCCATCCAAGGCGAGGGAGTCAGGAGCCAACGGCGCAGGTGGAGGGCCTTGCTCTCATTTGAAGAGCTGGGGGCTCTTTTGATCCCCCCCCCCATATTGAGACCTTTTGAGTCTCAAATTTATTCTCATTGGCCAAGAAGACTAAAACAAAACAGAAAGTGCAAGAGTTCTGCTTTCTCGAAGCCACTTGCTCGGCTCTCCATGCCCCGCACTCATGGCCGACTTTCGGTTCCTTCATTGAGCGGGGTCCCCACTCTTGCTGCTCCTCCGCCCTGCCCCCAACCCCCAGCCAGTCTCAGTTTAACTCTCTCTTCCTCAGGTTAGTGCTCCCCTCTCTCCACGTCCCCACCACACGGTAACTCACTCTCATGACACCCTTGCTTCTCCCTCTTAAATGCAAGCTCATGAGGATGGGGACTTCACCTGTCTGCGTCACCACCGCATCCCTGGGGCCCCGCACAAGCCTGCTTAATACGTCTATAAGGACACAGGGGGCCCCAGCACGTCATATACTCCTCCTACTGTGGGCCAGCCACTGTTCTAAGTGTTTCACATACAGTATTTTGTTTAATTCTCAAAACAATCCTATGGGGTAGGTGCCATTAAGCATTCCTTTCACAGAAATGGAAGCCGAGAAGTAGAAGCCCTGGTCTTAACCACTGAGTTTTCTTGTCACCCAAACTGTTCCCTGATCTTCTGACCTAATATGACTTAATAGCCTTATGGTCTTTATGGCCTTTATAGTTTTCAGCCCCTTTTACACCTTCAGCTCACGTGGGGCTTCCGCGTCCCTGACACTATTCTTACCTACACTTACGAGGTTTCTTACTTGTTTTTATCCTGACTATATGCTTTTCTTACCAGCTTTTGGACCTGCCCCTCTAAAGTTCATTCGAGATCTCCCAGCACAGCCAGTCTGTTTGGGGTCAGGGTGAGGGGGCAGGGCTCCCTTTTATTCACAATAAGATCAGGTGTAATCACACACTACAAGTCCCAGTTGTGAGTTCGTCTGGGCTTCTCGAGCCTCCCTCTCTTCCAAAACCCTGGGCCACAGAATCGTGTCCATCTTTCCCCTGAATCCTAAGAAATCAACATTCCGCAAATGTAGCATCCATGAAAGTTGTCCGCATCTGAATCTCCCTCGCCAGCTATCGCAGACTTTCTCCCAAGATGCTCATAAGGAGTACTGGGTGAACTCAAATTTGGCCTTGTTCATTAAAATTTCTCAAAGGGAGCATTTTCCCCAGTCCTTCTGCCCTCTGGGAAATGAAATTGTCAACAAGCTAGGTCAGGAATTTTTATGGTTCCGCCTGTAAAAGGAATGAGACATCCAAGGGAGTGTCTCGTCACTGGTCCTTCTTGGCCTGTGTCTGGGGTCATCTGCCATTTTTTCTATCTTGTCTCCAGAGCAGTATTGTCCCCACTCCCAGCCACTATCACCACTATTCATTTTCTACCGTAGTTGTGCCTCTTTAAGGACATGTAGCAACCCTCTCCCCACTCCTCACTCCATCCTCCCAACCACACACACACACACAGACACCTACTCTACTAGATGCAATTCCAGGTGGCGTCTGCCCGGAGCCTAGCACAGCGCCTAGGGCGTGGTTGTTGTTCTAAGCAGACAGAACTCTGCCCCTGACAGTTCAGCATCACCCCCAGCTTATTTCCCATCCTCCCCTCTTCAGCATTGGGCCCTCCAACACGCTCCACCAGGACCTACAGATCTGGGACAACTCCCTCACGGACAGCTCCGGCAGAGGGCTTCTCTCTCTCCTTTGCTCTTTGCCCCTCATTCACCCTCTGTCTTCACTTTCAGGTTTGTGTCTTCCTGTGCAGACGTGTCTCCTTCACTCATTTCTTTCCTCGTTTATGTACAGTCAGTTACTGTCTACTCCGTTTCAAGCCCTCGCTTGTCACTGGTTTTACAAACCAGTTCAAGAGATAGAAAATCAACTAATAATAAACTTTAAGTCCTGTACTTGAAATATAAACTAGGAGCTATTTGAAAACAGAGAAGAGGCTATTATATCTGCTTGACCTGTGAGGGAAGGCTACAGAGAGGGGCCATATGCGAGTTGGGTCTTGAAGGATGAGTAGGAGTTCCTGGGCAAAGGACAGGAAGGGCTCAGTATGAGAATGACCAGGGGGCTGAGTGTGGGGAGCATGAGCGGGGAATACCTTTGGTTCACCAGTGGACGCAGATCCTAAAACAGCACACAGTAGGCCCTCAGTAAATATTTATTTTGGATTTTGAATGAAGTAAGATAAAGCCTGATTTTAAAGAGCATTTTATGTCATGCAGAAAAGTCTACGCTTCAGTTTACAGACAGTGAGAACGCACCAAACTTTTTTTGCTCAAGGAAATGGCATAATTGCATTTGGGTTTTTAAAAAGGGATAACTCGAGACGGTGTATAAAATATATTTCAAAGGGGAAGTTTAGCGGGGAAAATATAGCATCATGCCAGCTATTTTTTTTAACGGATATGTTGACTTTGATCAGGTTTATCCCCTTCCTTTGCTATATTTGCTCCAAATCTTGGAAAATCTTTGGAAATTATATTTACCACCTTACATTATGAGTTCACTTCATACTGGTGCTTACTATGTGGTCGTAGGGGCCCCTGCACCAGCAGCTTTGTTTCTGCCTCCCTTAAGAGTTTTCTCCGAAAAGCTCACACGTCTTCACACTCTTTCCCAAATGATACTTGCTGTCCTCCATACTATCCACCTTTCACCAGCTTTTCAAGGATTTAGCCTCGCTCTTTCTCTGTCTCCATTTTCAATCTCACTGGACGCACAGCTCTGTCGCTGTGAGTCAGCCACTACCTGAGTTCTCTCTTTCGGTTAGCGTGCTGGCCTTTGGATACGCCCCTGGGAGACACAGAGCCTCAATCACCTACACAAATGACTATCGGGGGAATATTTCAGCTCCACGCCAGGCCATCGCGGGAAATATCTTGAGGCTAAGGGTTCACTTAGTATCAGCCACCTCTCACCACATGACAAGATTTCTACTTCTCTTCAGTTTGGTGCCAGCCCCCTCCCCCGTCAACCCCTCCTTTCCATAATTCTCTGGGTGCAGCTGGATTGAGGGAGGAGGTTGGCAGATGAGATGGAAAGGTAAGTGTCACCCCATATGACCCAACATGTGATTCCCGCTGGGACAAACTTAGGAAGAAATAAGTTGCAGCTCTAGCATTTCACACTGGAGAAGAGATTTGCTTTTTTTTTTTTTTTGAGGAAGATTACCCCTGCGCTAACTACTGCCAGTCCTCCTCTTTTTTGCTGAGGAAGACTGGCCCTGAGCTAACATCCGTGCCCATCTTCCTCTACTTTATATGTGGGACACCTGACACAGCATGGCTCGCCAAGAGGTGCCATGTCCACATCAGGGATCTGATCCAGCGAACCCCAGGCCGCTGAAGCAGAACATGTGCACTTAACCACTGCACCACCGGGCTGGCTGGAGATTTGCTTTTTAAATAAAATAATGATAGAATTTGGGATACAATATTTTTTTCTTTCAAGTTTCTTTGGAAAGTATTTCCCACGTAAATGTGTGGCAGCCCGTGGATTCATGGCAGTTCCGCACACAGGGAGTCCTACAAACACGGGAAATGTTTCCCAAGTTCCCGCCAACGCCCTCAGTGCTGAGGTCAGCACACAACTCACCCACAAGACAAGAGAAAGTTCTCTACAAACTAATGTACGGCCCTTGAATTCCTAAGCCAATCTCATTTATAAAAAGTTAAGCACCCATGGGCTGGCCCTGTGGCCGAGTGGTTAAGTTCGCGCTCTCCGCTGCAGGCGGCCCAGTGTTTCGTTGGTTCGAATCCTGGGCGCAGACATGGCACTGCTCATCAGACCACGCTGAGGCAGCGTCCCACATGCCACAACTAGAAGGACCCACAACGAAGAATATACAACTATGTACCGGGGGGCTTTGGGGAGAAAAAGGAAAAAAACAAAATCTTTAAAAAAAAAGTTAAGCACCTATGACATAACTTGTGATTGATCCAAAAAGACTTTCACTGTACTTTGTCAGGACATGCACTGTATTTAAAATCCAAAATATTAAGGAGTTCAGTCTCTAGAGAATCACTGCACCATTCCACTAATTTTAATTTTTACAGAAATTGTACCAGTTCTTAAACTAGCAAACGAGAACCGGATTAACGTACAAGAACCATTGAACGGAATTCAATTTTCTTTTCTTGTTTTTTTTCTTTGTTATCCAAGATGTCTCAAGAAATACTTTATTCTTCAAGATATTTTCTGGAGATTATTCCTATTAAATTTCTGAATGACTTCCAGGATAGCCAGATACTTGAGCGACAGGCCTAGAAAACAACAGGCGGCAAACCTCAAGAGGGCAGAGTTATTTTTAAGGCACCAAAGGCTGAGGCATGAAGTTCTATACAGGGAGCACTGTGGTTGGTGGTCTACAGCAGATTGAGTTACTGGCCCCAAATCTTTATCCTTCCCATGTGGATCCTGCTTTATCTAAAATTTTGGGGTTTTGCTCATTTTGTACTAAATTTGATTTTCTAAAATATATCATTAAAATATGATTTTTCTTGATTAAATATCTTGGCACCTCCTTAAACTTTTCACTGAAGACAAGCGTTCACTCACTCACTCTACCCTTAGCTCTGCTGACAGCCTCTGCCATAGGAGTTTGAATTCCCTCCACTGACCAGACAGAGTATATTTCTCTTCCTTTTTAAGTTTAGCCCTGTGACTTGCTTTGGCCAATAAAATGAGACAGAAGTGATGGTGTGTCACGTCCAGGCCTAAGCCTTGAGAGGCCTTGCATGCTTCCACTTGCCCTCTTTCGCTTGCACCATCGCCATGAGAAGATCTTGCCTGTGGTCCCAGGAGGAGAAGCTATACAGAGCAGAGGAGAGCTATGTGAGCAGAGGCAACCCAGCCAAGCCACATCAGCTGGGCCCATGCTAGATCAGACACCCTCCAGCCAACACACAGACAGATAAGTCAAATAAATGCTAATTGTTGAGATTTTGTGGTAGTTTGCTACATAGAACGGTATTACACATATTAGTTCTTCCATCCTGGCTGTTTAGTGTAAATTAATCATGGTAACCCCATTCCTATTCCCCTGGTCAGTAATGGCTTGGGAACAGAGATATCTTGGCTCATTGCAGCCAACAAAACATAGGAATGATTTTCTGGAGTCTATATTATTGTTAGAGTCTAAATTATGGCTTTCTTTCATGAGACATGCCAAGTCTTCTCTCTTGTTCTCTTCCTTACTTCTTCGTGAGCAAGAAAGCATGTAGCTCTGATGGCCAACCCAAAGACCTTCAAGGGAACTAGCCTGACAACAAAATTAGTCAAGAGAAGAGTGCAGAGCTGTGACAGTCACAGAAAAAATAAAGCAAAAGGCTTAATCGAACCATGCCTGAAGTCTGCATACCTCTGGATCTTCACTCACATGATTCAGTACACGTCCTTATTGTTTAAGCCAGCTTGAGTTGGGCTTCTGTTTCTTGCAGCTGAAAGCATTCTGTACGAGCTGATTCAGACCCTATGACTGTTTTTTTTCTCCTAGTTCTTTTATGTATTTATTTTTAACTTTATTTTTTTAATTGGAGTAACAGTGGTTTATAACATTATATAAATTTCAGGTGTACATCATTATATTTTCATTTCTGTGTAGGTTACATAAGGTTCACCCCCCAGAGACTCATTACCACCCATCACCACACACGTGAGCCTAGTCACCCCTTTCACCCTCCCGCCCTCTTCCCCTCTGGTAACCACCAATCCAATCTCTGTCTCTATGTGTTTGTTTGTTGTTTTTATCTTCCATTTATGGGCGAGATCATACGGTATTTGACTTTCTCCCTCTGACTCATTTCGCTTAGTATAGTACTCTCAAGGTCTATCCGTGTTGCCTATGACTGTTTCTGAACTCACTCTAGGACCCTCTCTCCCCATTATTTCTGGTTTAATAGGTGAAGCCACCAAGTGAGATGAAATAAAGTCCGAGCGCAAAATTGATGGTTGTTCTAGAAAGTTCCAGCATCTTTTGCTCCAGCCTTCCCCCACAAAGAGCTTCACATGTCTAGCTGCTTTCACTACAGGTGGTTTCTCCTCCTCCTTCGATGGCCATAATTACACAAAGAACTTCTCACCTCCTCACAGCACTTCTACTTTAAAAGGAATGAGAAGGACCTGATAAAATCAATTATGCTATTTTCATATGATAGAATATTATGCATCCATTAAAAATAATTTATTTATTAATTTAGCAAATATCTACTCAACACTTACTCTGTTCCAGGGACCGTGTCCTGGAAAAATACTTGATGATATGGAGAAATGTTAAATATAGACTATAAAAAAAGTCAGCCTGTATAATACAATTACAGTATGATCTTAAATATGTGAAAAAAGAAGTGTGTATGTATATGCACACACACCTAAAAAGAAAATTAGACTGGAAAGATACTCTAAAAATATTAATAAAGACCATCTCTGAACAGTAGAATAACAGACAATTTCTTTCTTCTTTGTGTTTTTCCATGTTTATCACATTTCTATGATTAACTTTTATTACTTCTGTAAACAAGAAAGATGCCCAAGGAAGGAAATTATGCTAATATCCTTGAAAATTTTAATAAATCATACAGTGTTCATCATTTCAATTTATTAACATTACTTTGTTCTTTCGGTGAGCCTCGATGTTTAATATACATTCACACAAGGTTGCTGTGTATGAACTAGAGACAGGAGAAAGAAAAAGACTGTTTTTAAGTAATCGAAAAGTCATAGCTACGTTTAGTAGCGCCTCTCTTTTCATGTCAGATTTGAAATTTGGGAAGGGTAGGAAGAGCCAGACAGGCTTTGTAGACCATGCTGATTGCTCAGGCCTCCTCAAGACTGGGTACACTTCCAAGGGGGGCAGGAAAAAGGAGAAACGCAGGGAGTGTCATGAGACCCAGCTCTCCGGGTCTGACAAGCGGGTGCAACTCACTCCTTCCTTGCCAGCCACCAGGAAGCAGCTGACTATCCTTCACTCCCTGGCGGACCAGCGTGGGGAAAACCCACATTATGCTGAGACACTTCCACGGGCAGGCTGGTTACTATTTAAAAGAAAGAAATTTTTAAAAAGAAAGAGAAGTGGAAAGGAAGAGGGAACAATTTTATGATTTCAATGACAATATAATTATTCGTCTTAAAATATAATACGGTAATTCATCTCCAAATGATAATACAATCGTTCTATTGTACTACTGGAGGGAATTGGAATAAAAGAAAAAAATTGGGGTTATTAAGGCTGGAATGTTCTACTTGCATATAGAATTTAATATTTATAAATGATATTCAAAAACTATGTTGTATTATTATTATAAACAACATTACTTTACTATTACTCTTTTCTGAAACTCTTTCACATACATCATTGCATTTGATTCTCACAGCCTCCCTAGGTAGGACTCAGCATGAATGTTCTTCTTCCCACCCTTTATAGGCTTCCTATAAATGAGACCCAGAGGGCCCAAGTCTTATATGGTCAGGGATCTTTTCCACTAAGCAACTCAGATATATTTATTCTGCTGATGAGATATAGAAAATACCTATAACAAATATCTCATTGGCCTCCTTTTTAATCTGCTTATTGAACTAGAAAATTTGATTACACTGGATAAAGTTTTCCACACATGGAAGCACCCAGCACAGTCCCCACATTCAGCTGATATTCCAAAAATACAAGATAACTGACACGCACTTGATCTTAACAAGGAACAGATTTCTTTAGAAAATTATAGGCTTTATATTAGATTTTCATTACTCTTTCCTTCACTTGAAACTTGCCTACACGCTACTGAAAGATTGCATCCTGGGGGACGAAAAAAAAAAAATTATCTCAAATATCAAAAGACTTGAGGCCAAAGTCTCCTAAGGTAGTAATTTCTCTCTCTCTCTCTTTTAATCAACCCTTAGAAATTAATTTGGACCATATTTTTAAAGCAAACCAATCTGATCCCAATAGTTCACATGTGAAAAGAAAAAGAGTATAGTTAGAAACCACACAGCCATCCCAAAATGTTCCTGCTAAGAAAATTGCCACAGTCAGAGTGGTTTGCTGCTAAAAAACCATTTGGGTTGGGTTTGGTGAAGACTGAATCCTCCTTGCAACAGACACTGTCTGTGGCCGCGAGGTTTATGTCTGCCCAACCAACGGTAAACACATCCGTGGAAAGTGAAAAGTTCAATAAACCATTCAGACGGTTTCAAATACTCAGAATATTTGGGCTCTTGAGGATCAATCTCGGTCATTACGTGAATTTTTCACATTTCCAGCTGATATCGTTCTTGACAAAAGTGTCCTCCCCTCTGGGAAGCTGGGAACGCGCACTCTGCACCCACTTGCATGCATAATCATCATCGGCTTTGTAGGACAGATGGGAAAAAACTTCCTAGACACTAAGATCTGTGTTTCTTTAGAATGACCCTGCTCATTCCCCACTGAGAACCCAGTGTGTGGACAGAATGGAGCAAAGGGGGCTGGCCTGCCAGGTCTTGGAGGAGCTTCCAGGCGGGGGCAGCCCGTGTGGCCACGAACCTCCTGCTCAGAATCCCCTGGTGCTTGTCAACAATGCAGATCTTTGAGCCTCACCTCAGACCTTCACAATCCGAATCTCTGGGGGCAGAGCCTTGGAATCTGCCTTTTAACTAACTCCCCTGACAAGGCCCCTAAAGCTTGAGTGCCACTGATCTCATAGCTACGGGAGGAGCAGAAGAAACGCAGTGAGGGCGAGCTCAAGCAACTCAGAGAAAGGAGCTGGGGCCCAGTGAGGGTGGGGTGCAAATGACGGAGTGATGACAGGGCATTGGATGATCAAGCAAAACACCTAAACGAAGGCCAGACAGAGAGAGGTTCAAATAGCACACAACGGCAACTAGGGCAGTCTAGACAGTATTGGGAAGACTGCCAGCTGGTCCTGATGCCCGTGGAATTTGCCCCTTCTCCACCTACAGGGCCTGGGGATCCCTCAGGTATGGTATTGCCCACGGTGTTGCTGTGGACACAAACTGAAGGCAGTGGGCCTCTACGCCAGGGGTGTGCTGTTAATGTTTAACAACAGGTCTCCAGAAAAAATAAAACCCCAACTTGTAGCATTTGCCTATTTCCATGGTGTAAATTCTCCCAACATGGCTAATTTCAAGCCATTTAATGTGATGTCACTGAATGTGGATTTAGGAAAATAGGCACACAACGGCTCACATAAGCCACGTGAGCTCCAGCACACAACTGCCTCAACATGTGCGCACACACAGACTTCTTACATAAAGACACTCGTCACCTATATACAATTCTGTCCTTCTCACACTCCTGTATCTAAGAGAAAAAAATCTCCCTCCTGTCCTATAATTGAACATATAACTATGCTTTGCTAGTAATGCACATTTTGAGAAGGTATCCATTTTTATGCAAAAGATGATGTATCCCTAATTAAAGATTGAATCCAGAAACTGTTAATCACAGTTAACCTATCTCTTTTTAACCTGATAAAGAAATTACCCTGCGCCTGTGCGATAGGCAGAATAATGCTCGTCCACAAGCTGTCCACAGCCTAACCCCAGAACCTGTGATGTTAACCCAAACGTGTTGAATTACATGGCAAAGGGGAATTAAAGTGGAAGATGGGTTAAATTTGCTATCTGATTTTATGATAGGGAGATTATCCCGGATTATCTAGATGGGCCCAGTGTTATCACAAAGGTCCTTAAACGTGGAAGCAGGAGGTGGAAGAGTCAGCGTCAGAGTCATGTGACATAGAAAAGATTCAAGAGAGTCTTGCTGGTTTTGAAGATGGAGGAAGGGGCCATGAGCCAAGGGATGTGGGCCCCCTCTAGAAGCTGGGAAAGGTGAGAAGACAGACTCTCCCCCAAATCATCCAGAGAGGAACACAGAGCTGCTGGCACCTTGACGTTGGCCCAGTGAGACCCATTTTGGACGTCTGACCTTCAGAACTTAGTAAGATAATAAATCTGTGTTGTTTTAAGCCACTAAGTTTGAGGTAATTTTGGACAGCAGCAATAGCAAACTAACATGGCCTGTTTTTCAGAAAAGAGGCAAAAGAAAGAAAGAAAAACGTACAACTAGAAAGTCATAAATGGCCTTAGAATTGCTGACATGTTTGCCCATTGTGCAGACAGGGAAAAGCTGTCCATTGTGCTCCCCATACACACACACACACTCACACACACAGAGGGTGGGGGCTCTGCAAGTCTAAAGAAGCAGTTTGAGTCTCTGAGGAAATATGTAAGAAACCAGGGAGCTTACGCCCTCCGCTTGCGGCCAGCTGTCCTCTCAGAGTAAGCATTTCATCGCAACATTATGTCACTTAGATACCTGCAACAAGATGCTTCACCTGAGGTTAACACCTGCACCGTCAGTCAGAACTTAGCTCCGCCCTCCCTGGCCAAAGGCAGGACATTCAGAAACCTCCAGAGGACTCAGGCAGCCTGTCTTCCAGATGCTTATTCAGACAAGGGTGGGAAAGCCTTGAGATATAAATATAGTCTCTTGAAGTCTCTAATTTGCTGCCTTTAAAAATTCCCCATGGTGTAAGAGGCTCATTAGCCCAAACTTCCATATTTTGTACATGCGACATAAGAGAGAAGGGAATGACCCACAGTCACCCCTTGAGTTCACTGGCGTCCGAACCAAGACTCACAGCCTGGCCCTTCCTCTCAGCCCTTGGTTTTTCCACCACAGCCCGTGACTTGGAGTCTGAGAAAGAGGAGGTAAGATTTCATTTTACACTCGAGAGTCACAGAATAGATACAGACTCTTTTGAAAAATAAGCGTAAATTATATAGGCTTACATAAGAGAGGGACCCCCAGCCCCCAAACACCTTAGTTTGGCCTCCTTATCTACCCTCTTTCTCAATCTTCCCTCAAGAAGAGGAAATACTAAGAAGGCTTTCAAATGCAACCCTGACCAGGCCACGTTTGTCCTGGGGACGGAAGCAATGGATTTTAAAATGTCAGGCATGGTTACTTTCTATTATGTTTTCTTTTCCATATGAAGGAAAAAGTAACGAGCCCGGGACCCACCTCTTCATTGAAACAGGCCCCAATATCACTCTCCATTCCAGTCATGGTACCCCATGGCTACCAGGTGATGGCAAATCCAAGATGTGGGTTTGGGATGGAGGAGGAAAGTGAGCTAGAGGCTGGAC
This sequence comes from Equus quagga, assembly GCF_021613505.1. Lineage (NCBI taxonomy): Eukaryota > Metazoa > Chordata > Mammalia > Perissodactyla > Equidae > Equus > Equus quagga. Next base: position 17,287,880 of record NC_060274.1, on the reverse strand, counting down.
CTGCCCTGAGCTCCAGCTCAGACTTGTCAGACCTCTGCTTTGGAGTGGACATGTGGGTAAGAGGTCTGCCTGGCCACTTGCACAGCTAATAGTAAAGTCACACTGACTTTTGAATGAGCTATTTCTACACACATGTAGACAGATTATTCTACAGACCTTATGTTGACCGGAAGAAGCCAGACACAATGTTTGTACAATGTGTTTCCAAGTAGAGGAAAATCAAGAAGAGCCAAAACTAATCCATGGTGATTGATGTCAGAATAGTGGCTACCAGGGAAGGGGTGGAGGGAGCGGAGAGGGACTGAGAAGAGGCACGGGGGGCCTTCTGCAGCGCTGAAAAGGCGCGCTATCTTGATCCGAGTAGTAGTATGCAGGTGTATACACACGAAAGACATTTATTGACCCGTGATTAAGAGTTGTGAACTTTACTTATGCCACTCCTCATTTAAAACAAAATCCTTGTTTCCCACATAAAATGCATAAGAACCAAATAATTCTGCAAATGAAGGTGTATTTCTATTTTTAGAGCTTTGGAATCCTTAAAATTAGAAATTTAGAAGCTATATTTACTTTCGATTAGGTTGAAAAGTATTTCCTTTGTCATGTTTGATTAGAATTCTCCACTGAAATTTTCTTCCTAATTAGAAAGATCGATAGAGAGGCCCTATGTCGTCTGCTTTCCCCAAAAGGGACTTTTTTGGTTTGAGGAAAGGCAAGGCAAGAATTACACATTTTAAATGAGTTGCCACACTTTGGTTCTTCCATATTTTTGTCTACACAAAGCCAAAAGCTTTGCCAGCATTCGAGCGTTTTCAGTGTCCTCTTTGCTGCATACATAGGAAAATTATAGGTCCTACATCTCTTCTATGTAAAGGGAAATGAAGAGGCATATAAAGGTCATATCAGAGAGTGACTGTGGTATACAAAACACTTCTTAATTACCTTTTTGAAGAGTTTAGAGGAGATAATATAAAATATGCATTTACTGGTACTGGAACGGATGAAAATATAATATTTTAATTTTTAAAGATGAAAAGAGCTATTTTAAAAAAGCATGTGTTTTTCATAGCATACTTTACTTTATACCAATGATTCTAAGGTTTCTATTAAACAGAAAAACAAATTACAAGTCTGGCAACCACAAAGATGAAAGGGAGAGAAGTAAAAGGAGTTATAACCAATAGTAAGGCATGACAAAATACCACGACGTATCGACAGCATTGTTAAAGCTCCCAATTATATTTAATGATAGCTAACTGACGTCTGGGGGGATGAGAGACCAAGGATGTCTGACTGTGGACAAAAAAGGGAAAAGAGACATGACAGATCGTGTCTCCTGCAGAGAACAGCTGAGTGAAACTGACTCAGCTGAGACACAGTAGGTTTCAGGGGAAAAGAACTTCTATTCTAATCAACTACAAGCATCCAGCCGGGTCCTCGCTTGTATGCACAACCCAGGCCACTTTATCAGTGTGTGGGGAGTAAATTTAGCACCCCAACAGGAGCTCTGGATCCAAATTCCAGAGGCATCAGTTCAGGTCAGGACTCTTGTCTCTAAGCAGGTGGAACTTTGCTTGTCAAGGGCACTTTAAATGTAGTATTGAGTATCCGTTGAGGCTCAGAGAAACCCCTGTTCCTTGAAGAAACGTAACATTTACCAGGAAATTGGGAGCTAAGGAAACTAGGTCTGGTGGAAGGCTGTGGATGTTTAAGGGTGTCTAAACTTTTAACAGAGAAATTTAATATATGCCTAAGCAAAAAAGATTATTAGGTTCAAACTGATGGCCACATTCATATGCCAAACATCAAAGTCAGCCATGATAAGGTCTGCTTTTCAAGGTAAAAACTTCAAACGCTAATTTGTCACCTGGCAAAATAAATTCTGGAGCTAATGGAGAGAACTGGAGAGAATGAAAATCCCTTCCATTTAAGGAAAACAACAGCACATCAAGAAGCAGCAAACCCACATCGCTGAACATCATTTTCAGCATCAACCAGCAGCTCCCAGCATGAATTTGTCCCATGTGTAAAAATAAGCCGGAGAAGGAAAAAAAGCTGAATTTAATATTTAACTTAATGTTCTCTTAACTCTTCTTAAGAGTTAAATATTCTTTTGTGGAACAAATACTTAACCAATCCAATTTTCATTATGTATTTTTCTCCAGGATTTAGCCAAAGCACAAATGTTGAGAAATTTTGATAATGGTGTCTAATTTTCAGAGCTGTTCAAATATTGTTACTTATTGGGGAAAAGCAGTCATGTCATAGCTGTTACAGAAAAAAAAACCCAGATGTTTTTAATTAGAAATAAATGTGTAGTTATCTACATCAAAACACATTTTTTTACTTAAATTTAACAAATTCCTATTACTATCCAGACACAGAAACCTAGATTTAATTTGGCTCCCTAGTAGGCACAAAACATTATGCTAATGTTGTTGGGGAGCCAAGATTTACTAGTCACCACCCCAGAGGAACTTACAGAAGGAACCTGTGTGCCGGGGGTTGAGGTCAGCAGGAACTGGGTCAAGGAAGAAGTGTCATTTTAACCAAACCAAAGGGTTGGTAGGATATCAACATGTGGAGATTGACAGAATATTCCAGATGAATGGCATGAAGAAAGTTTCCCCTAAATGGTGAAAAATGGTCCCTCATCTGCCCTGAAAATACAGAGTAACTTAAGAGGCTTCTTCACTTCTATAACCCCAGGCATACAATTTCCCTAAAAGGAATTGCTGACAGCTACCATGGGGCGGGCCAGTGGTAATTCATACCCAGGAGTTCTCCCGAGCATTCCGTAGTGGACACACCTCGCGCACGGAGCCATCTCTGCGGCCTGTTTGGTAGGCGGTCAGTTCTGGGGCACCAACCAGCTCTCTTCTTGACTTTGGCAACCGAAGAATCCTGGCAGGGTCATTTTCTTCTTTCCATGGCATAGTCCCAGCCTGCCTCTTGCCAGCTTCAAGGGAGGATCAAGTGAATGTTTTTCAGTTTATGCTGAAGGCGATCCCTCGTAGGCATGCCCATCACGGGAATTCAGAAATTCGCAGGTGGGCCGCTGTGGGTTGCACTGGCCAAGGGCCCAGCGGAAGGGGCAGGTAGCACTTGGTGTGACTCTCTTCAACCAGGAAGGGGCACACAGGCCGCATGTTAGCCTCCTTGGCAGGGCCTGCGGGCCTGGGAATTCCCTGGCCTTTCAGTGAGGCGGGAATTAAGTGCCCATACTTGGAACAGGGACCCGGTGACCATCAGTGAGGGAGAACAGTCTCTCCTGGGAAGAGGCAACATCTGCCCATTCCCTGACGGAATGCATGCCAGGGTCGCCAGCAGAGGTGTTTTATGAAAACAAAGACCAAGTCGAGTGAGAGTTCTGACATTAATGCCTAATAATTAGCGACTCATATTTGTGACTACGAGAAGGAGCAAAGCCTTCTTCATCGGGGGCCTAATAAATTACTGTAACCCTGGTAGGGGAGGAGGTTGTTACTCCATCCCAGGGCAGTAACTGCTGAAGAATCAGGGGACCAGGAAGCAGAGCGGGAAAGCACAGAATGGCATAGCATCAGTGACCTTGAGGACACGGTCACAGGAATGACGTTCGCACGGCAACCATATCCCATGACACAGCAAGACGAGCCGCGGCAGAAAACTGCAGAGGCCAAGAGCAGTGGGCCAGGTATGAGTGGCATTGGCCTCAGAGAAGAACTTAATGACTAAAGAGAAGGCGTGAGCCATTGCAGGCAAGCCACAGTTCCAGTGACTGCCATGGTAGAAAAGTTAGAAAGCCCAGTTGGTTCTATTCTGTTGTTTCCATCCAAACATTTTGCACCAGTGCAGGCTAGAGCAGCTTGGGAATTTAGGATATGCTTATCTTTAGAACTGTATCCTTTCTAAATCTGATTTAGGCAAATTTAGTGAGTTGGAGCCTAAAAAAAAAAAGAGGGAGATGTTTGACTCATTTGAAGTGATGCTGGAAAAATGCATTTTAAATGACAAGGGTTCAGAACCCTTTTTTAAAAACACAGCAGTTTCCAAGGTTTACAATTTTGTGGGTCTCTGATGGCGAAGACCCTACAAAGCAAATCCAGCTTTGCCAGCATTCTCTTTTAGAATGTTCTTGGAATTCGGTTGAGGTTAAGGATATTTCCATAACGTAAGTCTACACCTTAGCTGTTTTCCAACATCTGAACATCACTGTTAATGCACTCCTTCTCTTTTATTTTGCTGTGGCCGTTCTCAGCTTCCCACAATTGGGATAGTATTTCATATCCACAGGAATGGAAATAATAGCCAATCGCTCACTTTCCTCCTCTGCGGTTTATGTTTGTGCTTTTGCTCCTGCTTCCTTGGGCTTCCTCAGTGCCCCTCCTCCCCAACCACTCACCCCTTCAAGCACTGCTCCACCCAGCAGCTTTACTGAAAGTCAAGCTTTATGGAGAGTAAGATAAAGAGAATATGACAAGGGCTTATGCCTAGAGGCTGGTCGTCTACAGGGCACTGAACTTGGAGTCATCAGGCCAGGGTTTAATGCTAACCCTCCAAGCCCCACACAAAAATCTTCAAGGGTTCCCTGATGTCTATATAAGGTACAAAATCCTTAGCCTGGAATTCCAAGTTTTCCCCAATCTGACGATGACCCGCATCTGCATCCTACCACAGTACCCACACAAATTCTCCTCTCTGGCCAACTGGGAAGTCACTCCCCAGCAAGGCATGCTGACCCCTGCTCTCTGTGCTTTGCTCTGAGCTCCACTGGAGGACAACGCCAGGCACATCCATCCCCACAGAGGTCCTATTGACCTGAAGCCTGTTCCTGGGTGTTCCGGTGGGGTAACACACTCAGACTTGGAAATAACGTTGCACGCTCAAAGTGGGATGTATTAAGTGATATTAGCTTTCAGTAAAAGTCACCTTCAAAGACCGTAAAGTCAAAAGAATAAAAGGAACTGAAAACATCATCTGGTGTTAACTGAACATGAAAGAGAGCAGTAGTCAAATCCGCATGCAGAAAGGATATATGAACAAAAAGGATGGGCCTCCATGAAATCTAGAAAAAGGGAGCCCAAGATTGCCCAACGGGCCCCAGATCGTCTATGTGTCTGTGTCACTCTCCAGGAGTGAAGGCATGCTCTCTGGTCAACACAGGTGTTCTCATCCACCTGGCAGACTGTCCCTTAACAGAGATGAACACACGAGAATATCACAGTCTTGTCCTCTCACTGCGGAAACCACCTCACTCTCTACCTTGGCTCAGATGTGCTCACCAAGCACCTTTGGTCACATTTGGATTCCTACGTAGGTTTTCTTAAGGAAGAGAAGGGCTAACTGGAGAGCATGAATACCCCAAACCTATGTTATCTAATAAATGGTCACTGGGTTTGTACTCCGTAACTTCATCTCCCATGAGTTTGTTTTACTGGAAACCATCACTGAGAACCTGGCCAATTCGAGGCACATTGACCAAATAGAGTTTGTGAACCTCACAAGCAAAGAGCCAGAGCACAAATGTGGTAACTCTTAGAGGCGATGTGTCCTATGTGGGAGGCCAGCCTGAATTCCGGGACATCACCCTACTGTCTTTATAACTGTCATACAGTCTCCCCTTGCACCAGTCCGGGTCTGGTTAGGAGTGAGAACCCACACCAGTTATCTTAGCAGAGAGAATTTAATATAAAGAATTGGGTGCTAGGTATTGAGGAACTAGCAATGCAAAGAGAGAACACCAAAGTTTCGTGGATGGGACAACTGCCAGAAGTAGCTTCCACCTCTAGGGCTGGGGTAGCAAAGGAAAGAGATTGGAGTGATTAAAGTTTAGGAGGTTGGGGTAATGTTATGGCTAAATTGTGTCCCCTCCAATATTCATATGTCGAAGTCCGGTATCTCAGAATGTGACTATATTTGGAGATAGGGCCTTTAAAGAAGTAAAGTTAAAATAAGGCCATTTGGTGGGCCCTAGTCCAATGTGACTGGTGTCCATGTAGGAAGAGGGCATTTGGACAGAGATGGGTACAGATGAAAGACCATGACAGCCATCTACAAGCCAAGGAGAGAGGCCTCAGAGGAAACCAACCCTGCTGACACCTTGATCTCAGTCTTCCAGCCTCCCGAACTCTGAGAAAACAAATTCCTGGAGTTTAAGTCAGCCATCTGTCTGTACACTTTGCTATGGCAGTCCCAGCAAACTAATACAAGTAGGGAGGGGGGATTCCTGCAAAGCTGGGACTCAGACAGCGAGGAAGGAGGCACCTGCTGCTGGTAGTGATGTTTCTGAGGGAAAGTGATGAGGCTGGTGCTGCAAGGCAAACAGCAAAGAGCGTGCACAGTCCTTCCTCCTCTCGCTGCAGTCCGAGTTCTCTCTGGTGCCCCCTATCGGTAGAACCTAACAAAGATCCAGCAGGCAAAGCACAAAAGAGGTTTGCTGAGGCCCAGCTCCAGCATCGTAAAGCAGAGGAAGGATGGTTTGGAACGAAGACAGTAGCCTAATAACTGACATCATGTTGTATATATAGATTTTTGTTCATTATGTCTCTCTTCCACTTGAAAGGAAGCTTTCACAGGGTAGGGATTTTTTTTTTTTTTTGTCACTGCTATACCGCCATGTCTAGAATAGTCTCTTACAAATAGCAAGAACTCAATAAATACAGGACAAATGACTAAGTGAATTAGTATCATCACCCAAAACAAAGGCTAAAGCAAAATATACTGTTCAAAGTACATCATAATCAATGTACTAGTTGGGATTAGGTTGAATTTAACTATCAGAAAAATCAAGTTGGTAGTGGATTAAACAAGAAGGCATCCACTCACAAAAACAGTTATCAGTCCAGGGCTGACATAGCGCTCTGTGGTGCTAAGGACTCTCTCTCCTTCTGTGTCATTGTTCTGCCATCCCCAGCTCCATGTCATGGTTCAATATGGCTGCTCCAGCTCCAGCCATCATGTCAGCATTCCAGCCAGGAAAAAGAAGAAAGGCAAGAAGAAGTGCTACCCTTTCTCTTTAGGGGCACTTCTCAGAAATTGCTCACCCTTCCTCCTTTTACATTTAGTCTTGTGGCCCGTATATAATATTCTAGGGAGTATATTCTAGGTGGTCTTGAGCCCACCTGAAAAACAATATTCTAGGTCGTCATGAGCCCAGCTGAAAATCATGGCTCCCATTCATTAAAGAAGAAGGTGAGAATGGATTTGAGAGATAACCCGCATTCTCTGCCACAGTGAGCACTGAAAAATTCTTCTCTCTGTCACATATATGAAAGGAGGAAAGTAAATATGATCTGCTAAGCAGAGGTCCTCCACGTATGCTAAGACACATTCACGTTATTAAGTTAGAAGCCTACACTGATTCTAGCTGTTGCCAGGATTTGTCCAATGCAGAAATCTGGAAGTTACCATAGATGTCACCCTGTTACTTCTACATCCAGTTGTTCTTTGAATCTCCGTTTTGATCTCCTTCTCTAAAGGGAGTTGATGAAAATGCTAGGCATCTGGAGAGCACGGGGTCAAATGCATGGGCTCTGAAGTCAGAAAACCTGGGTTCAATAGCAGGCCCCAGCACTTGGTGACTGTAGAACCTTGAGCAGGTTACTTGACAGCTCTGTTTCCTCATTTGAAAAATGGGGCTAATGATGGTGTCTACTATGGTGACACCATGGAGGCTATGGTGGAGATTGGTGAGCAGTGGCTGAGTGCTCAATACGTGTTTCTCATTATTATAATTTCTCACTGACAGTTCTGACCCTTGGATATCTCTCAAATCACCTCCCTCCTCTCCATTCACATAGGTACATCTTTCTTTCAGACCCTTATTGATTCTCAGCTGGATCAAAACTCACAGGTCCTTTTTCATGGTCCTCTTTTCTTCATCCTTATTTGCCTGCAGTCTGCTCTCCCCACTTATAGCCAGAGAAATCTTTATAACATATATATCTGATCATGCCATGCAGTTCTTGAAATTCTCCCTGATGCCCCTTCATGACCTGACCTTTTTGGCCTCATCTGTCACCACTTCCCCACTGACAAAGCTCGCTAAGTCCCAACAAAACACTGACAGTTCTCAGAGCACACTCCTTCTGGTTTTGAACAATTTGTTCCCTCTGCCTGAGATACCTTTTCTTCACCTGAATCTCTGTTAAGTGATTCCCCACCTTTCATGATTCAATTCAAATGTCACTTCCTCCAGGAAGCCTTCTTTGACTTCCCAGATGCAAATGAGTTAATATAAGTAATGAGCTTAGAATAGTACCTGACATGGTAACTTCTCAATGGCTGTAAATTTTTATTATTGTCATTTTACCCCTGTATTTACAGAGTACCTTATATTTTATTAGAATACTATTAAATTCTTGTAACTGTTCTCAAATGTCTGTTTTTCCCACCAGGCTTTCCTCTACAAAGTACCAGAAACTTTTTATCCCAAGCACCTAGTACAATGCCTGGTACATAATAACCACTGAATAGATGTATAGATGATGGATAGAAGGATGGATGGATACATGGATGGATGGATGGATGGATGGATGGATGGATAGTGGAAGGATGGATAGATGGATAATGGATAGAAGGATAGATGGATGGATGGAAGGATGGATGGATGGATGGATGGATAGTTGGAATGTGACCCTACCCTAAATGGGCCCAACATAAATTTAAGAAGAGGAATGGGGAAAGAGGTAGGAAAAACATCTCCCATGATGCTCTATCACTGAACAGGGCTTCAGAATGAGTTTAGGGACACTGAGTAAAGCGCCTGCCACTCTATCTGAATAGATAGAAAGATGTCTGCAGTGATGTTTATCCAATGTGGCAGGAACCTGATCCTTTTTCACTTTCTATTTTGTGTATCTCTGCATTGTTTACTTATTGTAAGCTTGAGATTTTTCTTTTTTTAAAACAATCCTGAAAACAAACATGGTACCTGGTTAATTCTGAGTGGTAGAAATATGGATGATTCTTAATTTCTCCCTTGTACTTTTTGTGGTTTTTAAATTCCTGCTCTCACTCCCCAAATTTTTGTTTAATGAGTCTAAGAATTTTGTCTCTTCAGATAGTAACTGGTTAAGATAGCAGGCTCTGGAGTCTGACTGTCTGGGTTCAAATTCTGTCTATATAATTCACTAGCTGTGGTTCCTTAGGCGAGTTACCCAACCTCTCAAAATCCTCAGTGTCCTCATAAATAAAACAGATTTGTCTTTCCATGTAGTATTGTTATGGCAAGTATCTGGCAGAGAGGAAGGCTGTTATTATTATTCTCCAGCATGCGGTACATTGAATCTGATTACATGTGTTGAACTGAGCTGAGTTTTATATTTTCAAGGACGGAGTACATTTTTCATGGTACTCGCTCCAGGCCTCCTCTGGACTTCAGCCATGGTTTTGCTTTATCTCCATGAAGACATTGGAAAGCTCCTAGACCGGAAGCACGTTGGCTGCCACTGGCTGAGGAGTGATTCTCCCTCTCTGATGGGCCAAAGGGGAGGATCCATGTGGGAAGAGGAGGAAAACGTTCACTTCTTCATCTCTGAAAAAAGAATTTGCTGTTAGTGTTCTGAATTAGAGAGGATAATCTGCCACAGTGATTATAAAAACAAATCCTTCCTTCTGCATTTAAAATAAAATATATATGTCTGCAATTTCTTCTGTCTGGTTATCCATAATTCCTAATTTCTTTATAATGGACGTGTATTGCTTGAGTAATAAAGACTTTTTTAAAAAGCACAGTACAGTAGTTGTTTCCAATTCTCATGGTTACAGAATGAGTCAATCTTTTTAATGTCAAAATTTTTTTCAGAGGGTGACCTAGTAGACGGAGCATGAGTCTGGGAGCTAGAAACTTCCAAGACCTTATCAAAGCACCGCGAGTCCCTTGCTGGGTAGCCTTTGCAATTCCTTTAACCTCTCTGAATCTTAGGTTCCTTTTTCAATAAAGAAGGATACTCAGGATTACTGGGAAGTTCAACTGACTAGTGTTTACTACGTCTGTAAAGACAGAACACAGTATTTTCATTTCAGATGGTCGAGAATTGAGTCAGAGGCATAGCACTTAGATAAGAGCTGCTTTCATTAGTCTCCATGCTGTGAAAAAACGGTACATCCTTTGAGTATACTGTCAACATCAGAGTTCGAGTAGGCCAAAGTCTCACAATTCAGGACCTGATTTGGTTGAAATGGAGAGAGAAGATTGGAAACATTCCTTGGTTTTCTTTACTCACTTGCCAAGCGTTTAATAAGAACAGACTGTGAACACAACTCAATTGTAGTAAAGGTACCAGCCATCGCGTCCCCATCCCCCCTCTGAAATAAGCTGATGTACGCCCACAGCCCTGGCGTCTCTGTGCTTCGTAAGCCGACCTCTCTCCACCCCAGCTGACTGAACTGAAGTGAAGACCTGACCCATGATGAACTGAGCCAGGCGGATTCTGTCTCCTATGAACTGAGGTTGAGTCAGGGTGTCGGGGTCACTTGAACTCGGGAGTGGTCGTCATGTTGGGCCGTGTACAAGCAGAACAACCTGGGGTGCAGCCAGGGCTGAGGAGCATGTATGGAGAGAGCAGCAGAGAAGAGAGACCTTGTAACCAAGGAGAGAGAATATGAGGGGGTGAGTGGCGAGAAAGCTGCCGGGGCTTTCGTGTTTCCGCAGGTCCCGGAATGCTCTGCATCTGGGTTCTGCAAGAGTCCTCTGTGTCTCCTTAGTAAACTCCTTTCTCAATACGATGTGAGTGGGTTTTATTTTATTGCCCTGATTAAATCTAAACAGCCTGGCCTTCTAAAGCAGGCAATCCTAGATTAAGATTACAAACAACAGGAAGACGTCCACCGAAAATCTGAGAAGCAGGCAATAAAGTTGCCAGCTTCTTATTCTGCCGAACAAGAAATGAGAGATGTCACACTGCACTATCATCCACGTAGTGCTACAAATTACAGTGCATGTGTCACATATAGCATTTTTAATTGAATAGTTTTATTGAACACACTGCATTATTCTTTTTTCCCATTTTTTCATTAAAGTGCAATTTACATGTAGTAAATTTTGCCCTTTTTAGTATACAGTTCTTCAAGTTTTGACTCTATAGAGTTGTATAACCCCATCACAATGGAACAGGTAAATAGAATAGTCCAATTACTACAAAAAATTCCCTTGTGCCCTTTTGCAGTCCCCTCTTATCCCCGCCCCGAACCACTGGGAATCATTGAGCTGGTTTTTGTCATTGTAGTTTCACCTTTGCAAGATTGTCATATAAGTGGTCATATAATGTGTAGACTTTTGAGTCTGACTTCCTTCGCTTAGTATAATGTATTTGAGAGTTAGCCATGTTCTTGCATGGGTCAGTAATTCATTCCTTTGATTGCTGGGTAGTATTCCATTACATGAATGTACCACATTTTGTTTATCTGTTACTCAGTTGAGAGACATTTGGTTTATTTCCAATTTTGGTGATTGTGAACAAAGTCACTATAAACATTCACATACAGGTTTTTGTGTGGACATAGGTTCTCATTTCACTTGGGTAAACACCTGGGAGAGGAAATGCTGGGTCATACGGTAAGTGTATATTTAACTTTACAGGAAACTGCCAAACTGTCTTCCAAAGTGGCCGTGCCATTTTGCATCACACCAGCAAGAGATGAGAGTTCCAACTGCTCCCATCCTAGCCAGTGCTTGATAAGGTCACTTTTGTTTATTTTAGCTACTCTAATAGGTGTTTGACCGTATTTGTGGTTTTGATTTGTATTTCCCTAATGATTAGTGATGTTAACCGTCATTTTATTTACTTATTTGCCATCTACGTATCCTTAATGAAATGTCAGTTTAATTCTTTTGCCCATTTTTTCATTAGCTTCTTTGGTTTTTCTATTATTGATTTTTGAGAGTTTTTTGCATATTCTGGAAACAAGCCCTTTGTCAGATATATGCTTTGCAAATATGATCTCCCAGTCTGTGGCTTTTTTTTCATTCTCTTAACTGCTGCGTTATTCTTATTTTTTCATTTCGACTTGGATAGTTGAAGATATTGTCAAGAATGTCATTGGCATGGCAGTGTTTGGGGATCCTTACTATGTGGAACACAGAAAATAATGGACAGGGATGTGAATAATCTTGTTAGTGAGCTAGTACATACAGAACTTAACATCATACAGAGATGGGTAGGCAGTGCTACTCCAGGAGATCATCCAGGGACCCAGGTTCTTTCTATCTTGTGGCTCCATCATTCTCTGGCATATTGTCCTCATCTACTTGGTTGAAGCTAATTCATCATCGTTTTATTTGCATTCCTACCCTAGGAAAAAGAGGAAGTGCAGTGCAAACCACTTCCTTTTTAGGACATGACCCAGAAGTTACTAACATCCTTTTGGCTAGGGCTTAGTCGTTTATCCATAACTAGCTGCTAGGAAGGCTTGAAAATAAACTCATTAGCTGGAGAGTCAAGTGCTCTCCTTAAAAACTCTATTACTGTGGAAGAGCATATATTGGGTGACAAGTAGTAATCTACCAGAGATAGGACATGGAGCTGTGGTACCTAAAATCAAATCTTCTTACTCATACTCATAAACAACCAGAAAGCAGAAGTTGCTTTTGCAAGCTACAAAAGGCTTTGTCCATAGCCGCTTGAAGTTAATAGAAAGCCGAATGTAATTTTCCTTTTGCCTTAGGATTAGCAAAAGAAGCTGGCAAAAGCTGAGGCCTGAAAGGGAGCCAAACAACCTTGTGTCATACGCCTCCACAAAACCGACACCACACCTCCAGCCCCACTCCCAACCTCCCGAAGACTGAGCTGGTGGAGAGGTAAGAGGAAGTCGTTGAGTAATCGCCCTGTGGGGAGTGTAAGTTTCTGCGGTAAGAGATAATTCCTTCCTCATCCTAGGAGAAGGGAAAAGGACACATCCCTTCAGGAAGCTAAGTAAGCAAGCTTCAAGAAAACCACTCTTAAAACTTAGAGCAGTATTTCTCATCCAGGGCAATTTTGCCTCCCACGTGGGGTGACCAACCACCCTGGTTTGGGTTGGGACTGAGGAGTTTCAGGGTGTTTTAGTTTCCCGTGGATGCCATACCAAATAAGCATAAACTTAGTGCCTTAAATGATGCAAACTTATTATCTTACAGTTGGGGGGGTCAGAGGTCTCCCTAGACTAAAATCAAGATGTTGAGAGGACGGTGTTCCTTCTGGAGGTTCTCAGGGAGAACTCGTTTCTCACCTCTTCCACCTTCTAGAGGCTGACAGCACTCCTCAGCTCATGGCCCCCATCCATCTTCAAAGCCAGCAATTGCACCACTCTGATCTCTGCTCTCGTCGTCACCTCTCCCTCTCAGACTCTTGGCACTCCTGCCTCCCTCTTATAAGGACCCTTGTGATTACAGTGGGCCCACCCAAATCATCCAGGATAATCTTCCCATCTCAGAATACCTACCTAATCACATCTGCAAAGTGCCTTTTGCCATGGAAGGTAGTACATTCACAGGTTTGGAGGATTTGCGTGTGGATAGCTTTGGGGGGCCAGTATTCTGTGTACCATACCAAGACACAGGACCTTCAGGCCCAGCACAAGGTAAACTGGTCACCCTATCACCAGGTGACATTTGGCAATATCTGGGGACATTTTTAATTGTCATAACTGTCACTAGTGGATAGAGGCCAGGGATGCTGCTAAACATCCTACAACACACAGGATGGTCTCTCACAACAAAGAATGTCCAGCCCAAAATGTCAATTGTGCCAAGGTTGAGAAACTCTGGATTAGAGGTACCTACAAAGTCAAAAATGGCATCCTTAGTGGTGAAATTGATGATTTTTCTCTCTGTCTACCCAAGCAGGGAAGAAGAAAATGGAGGAAACAGTAGATCTTAGAGAAGAGGTGGCAGCTAGCAGCATGAATTTCTACTCTTGGCATGGAATGGATACCCGACTCTCCTGGGTGTGGAGTCACTCTTGTGGAAGGGGGTTGAGAGGAATCTGTCCTGTAGTGATGCACTCTGAAGATCTGTCTACCAAGTGAGTGAATACTACCAGCAAGGGCAGACTGCCAGGGACGGGTGCCAAAGGAGGCTGGAAGGGGTTGGCCGGGGCCAGACCTTCCAGAAGGGAATTGTGCTGTGGGGAAGCTTCACGTGGCCCCCTAAGAACTGATTTATGTATTCCACAAGAGAAACCGCCTTTGGCCGCCTGGCACAAAGACAGCGTCCACAGCCCTTCAGTTATAGCAAAGGCAGCAGCAACAATCAACATAAGGTGATGGCAGTTGTGCACCTCCCCTCCCCTCTGTCCCTAATGCCTCAAAATGAAATGAGGAAAGGGAGCAGAAGGGCAGACCACACAGCTTCCTTGCTTAAAGACCCTTAAGTCAAAAGTCTGACCATATTGGGGGAGAGGGAAGGTTTTGAATGAGATATGCGATTAGAGTTTAAATTGAACTAATTTCAATAAATCAGAAGTGACTATAAAGTAAGAGGATCAGTCATAGATGTCTTAAAAATCTGCTACCTATTAGAACAAGAGGAATGGACAGAGGGCAATTGAAAGCAGTGACGGGAGAAAATAAAATTGTATGCTTGCACCTCACCGAGATAAATCTCCTTTAATAATCTTGTTTTATGTCTTAAAAGTGTCATATTTCCATTGACCAGTACCAGTGCTGGAAATACAGAAAGACCTCAGTCCCAAACTCAAAAGTGTGGTGGAATCTTGCGCCCAGGGCCCAGAACCAACAGTTTTCTGTGGGGCATAAATAGCAGTGCATTAGAATTGCCATTGTCACTGACAAACTTCCCGGAGTAGCTTAAGGGAGGTCTCAGAAGCACTTACCTGTTTCTCTGTCATTTAAGAGATACAATCACCAATGGTCCTGAACAGTCCAAACCCCACCATGAGAGTGACACCTGCGCAGATGGACCCAGAAGTACCCAAGAGTCACCTTGGCTTCCTTTTAATGTTAAGTTCTCCATCCCAGGAGGAGCTTGGGCCTTATTACCATAACACGTGATGTATGTGGAGGCATGCTTTCAAAGTGCGCTGCATGAGCAAACACCCACCTTGACATGTGATGATGAAACCTCCCTTTAGAATATTCATTCCCCATCTGAAATAAAAGGTACCTGCTTTCCCTTGCTCGGGAAGCCACGGCTTTGTAAACAACTCCCCATAGGCTCCTTATTCGCTGCAAATAAATCTTAGTTTGCGTGACAACTCCTTCTGGTGAAGCCTTTGATTTCCACTCACCAAGAAGCGGAGCCACTTTGGTTCAGTAACACTATGGCTGGGTGGTCTTGCCTTCAGTCATCTAGACGTCTCATGGGACAAATGACCTAGTTAAGGGCTCCCAGTGCTAAAGTGTATGGATATGACCTGAGCATTTCGCTCTTAGGAGTAAAATCATAGAGTCTACAACCTCAAAGTAGAAAGTGTCTCTTTTGTCTCGTGACTCTAATTGAAAGCAGTTTATTACCCTGGTTTTTCAAACCCCCCATTATTTCCTTATGGGAGAAAATGTGTTGAAATATTAGCTTCTCTTTGCTCTCCCTACGTTTTTCTCCTTCCACCATTTCAAGCAGGTAGCCAGATAGTTTTGTGCCCTGTGATAATGGGATGTCTAAGAAGTTACAGAGCCAAAAGCAAAAGTTGTCCAAAAAGATAGTTTCCTTTCTTGCTTTTGAAAGAGACCTAGTCTTTTAAAGAAGCTTTACTTATTGTCCTGGAGGGAAAGGGCCTTTGAGAAGTGATAAAGAAAGAGTGGAGATTTGGGCCTTGATGGGAAAAGGGAAGGAGGTTGGGGTTCCAAAGAAAGTGAGGACCAGGACAATGCTTATGGAGGGCCCCAGGGGGTGCCAGACCTCGGGGCGGCACTGTATCCAGAGCTGGACCCTCTCCTTACCAATGAGCACCCCATCTCATGTGTGGCACCATCATGGAGCCTTAGGACCCATGCGGGCCACAATCACAGGCATCTCAGGAGTAACAGGGCAGAAAGAGGACCCGCTCCAGGGCCCGGGGGCTCCTCCAGACCCCAGGACATTTGCAGAGCCCTGAGGCATGGGACCCCAAGTATGTTTGAAATGGAATTGTTTGCTACCCCCACAGGATAAGGGCTCAGAGTTAGATATAAGTTAATTTAAAGGAAAACGAAAAACTTGAGTTTTGGACTGATATTCATACCACACACAGCTCCCCAATTTTCAACAGAAGTTTATATTCTGAAGTCACATAATTATAATGATCATTTTCTATTTTTAAAATCCTACCCTTGAAGAGGTTAGAATGACGTGTGAGATAGTGGATTCGAGTTGGAGACATCAGTATGAATTCATATTTAGTTTAACATAGATACAGATGGTTACACATAAAAATATTTACAGATATATGTATATACTTGGGTTAGTATACACATATATATTTCCTAACTCTGTCAGCTGAGAGGACCTGAAAGCTACAACATCTCGGTAGCAAGGAATACACCTAGCACCTAGATCTTGGTTTCTAGTACCATTCTCCAAAAGATGAACTAGAGCCCCTTGGAGAAATGTCTGATTCTAGACCCAGGGCAGGAAATATACAAGATGAGTCCAGAGCATCATGTAGGACCAGCAAGTAAGGAGTGTTAAAACACACACACACACACACACACACACACACACACACAATGATGCGGGTATGTTCAAGGGACACAGAAGCCAACTGAAAGAGCTCCCGATGGCCAAAGCTGGAACAATTCGAACAACAAAATAAATAAAGTAGGATTGGATGATAACTCAAAGTATAAAATAAATATCCATGAGTCCATACTGATATAAATGAATTATTGAATAAATACATAAATGGAGGAGAAGAGACAAATCTCCAGTACAGAAGAATTGCAAATAATTTCGGGGTATTCTCCACCCCAAGGAGGTGGAACATAACTCCCCACTCATGAAGTATGGGCTTGCAGAGTGACTTGCTTTCAAAGAGGCCACCAGGGAAAGGAGGGAGAAAAGTACCTTTACAGTAAAGAAACGTGGTAGACACCACCTCAGCCAGGTGTTCAAGTTCAGTATCAACAGTGAAGAGTCAGGTTGATGCTATGTTCCCTTGATATGATGTGAGGAGACTGTCACATTGCCTCTGTGGTCTTCCTCCTAAATACTCATAACCCCAGCCTGATCATGAGAAAAACATCAGACAAATCCCAACAGAGGAATACTCTACAAAATATCTGCCCAGTCCTCCTCAAAACTAAGGTCATCAAAAACAAAGAAAGTCTGAGAACTTTCATAGCCAAGAGGAGCCTGAGGAAACAATATAACTAAATGTAATGTGGTATCCTGGGTGGGTTCCTGAAAAAGAAAAAGGACATTGGGTAAATCTAAAGGAATCTAAACAAAGTACGGACTATAGGTAATAATAATAATGTTTCAATATTCGTTCATTAATTGTAACAAATATAGGATAGTAATGTAAGGTATTAACAATAGGGGAACTGGGTGTGTGGCACGCGGGAACTCTATACTATCTTCATAATTTTTCTGGAAACCTAAAACTTTCCTAAAAAGTCAAGTTTACTAAAAATAATAATATATAAAAGACTCTCAGGTTTATTTTAGTCCACAAGAAATGAATATAATGGACTGAAACATGGACATTTTATCACAAAGATAAGTATAGCTTAGCGGTGATAATCTCTGGAAAGAGTATTCATAATGTTCATCAGTTTGCACATTTGTAAACTGGTTTGCATTCTACTGGGAGCCAAAGATAATGTTATGTAACGTGAGATATTAGCAGTGGTAGATGTGTGAAATGGTATTCAGTGATTCTGAGAAACATCTATGGTCTTTAACCGGAATTTATGGTTAAAAATGTTTAAATGATTTGAATGTTTCCTTTTTTCAATTTCCCTGCTTTCTCCAAAGTATTTTCTGGGAGTTCGATAAATCAATCATATATATATATATTTTTAATTCTACCCTCAGGTTTTAAGCATTTGAAAAGCTGTTCAACCTCACTTACAATAAGAGATACATAATTTGAAACTGAAATAGCATTTTTATCACACATACAAAAATCTGAAAGTGCACTGTGTTGGCCAAGCTCCGAGGAGACAGTCACCTTCAGACAATGCTACTGGGAATATAAATTGGTAAAACCCCAAAGGAGGGGAATTTTCCAGTATCAAAATTACAAATGATTACACCTTTGATCCAACAATTCTGTTTCTTGGAACTTATCCTACAGATACACTCACACCCATGCAAATAACACTAGTACAAGTTTGTTCATCACAGCATTGTGGGTAATAGCAAAATATTTGAAAGGTCTATAAATTAAAGGTCTGATTAAATAAAGTAAGGTGCGTCCCTACAATGGAATACTACAGTATAGCTGTTTTTTTTAAGAATAAGCAGGCTCTTTATATATTGATATAGAAAATCTTCAAAATATATTAAAAAAACAAGATGCAGAGCAGTGAATATATCATTTATATATAAAAGAAGATGGGAATTGGCTTGTAAATGTATTTTTTTAAGTCCTTGGAAAGATAAACCAAATATTAATAAGAGGATTACCTAGTTGGGGATAGACAAAGGGGGTAAGAAACAAGAACTGGGCAAATAGGAGACAGAGGCAGGAGATTTCCACTGAATACCTTTTTATGCCTTTTGATGTTAGAGCTACATAAATATAATCCCTATACAAAAATCAAATAAGTTTTAAAGCTCTACTTTGTAAGAAATAGAAGCCTGCTGTCTGTGATACAGAATTCTTACTTGGATAGCAGACTCTAAATACACTTACCATATAGTATACATAGTATATTTTTTATTTCCTTGAAATGAGTCATAACAGAGACATCAGAATTAAAGACATGACATACATGATTTTAGTATTTGCCATAGTTTTTACCTGCAAATGGCCTAAAGGCAGTTTTAGAGACATGATTTGTAATACAGTTAGTCCTAATTACAACATTCTTCAAAAACATCTTAATAACATAAAGTTAAATGATAACAAGTGGAAATACAGACCTACACAGAGGAGTGAAGATCACCAGAAATGGTAACTGCTTGAGTAAATATACAAGATTTTTTTCTATTATTATGGTTTAAATCTCCTTAAAAGGAAATTAACTTACTGTTTGAATAAAAATAATAACAATGTAGATTAAAAGTAGATGGAAAGTTGTGTAAAAATACGTAACAATAGTAGCACAAAAAGAGGAAGGGCCGGAAATGAAAGTATACCATTATAAGGCTCTCATACTACATCTGAAGCGGCGAAACATCACTTGAAGGTCGACTGTGATAAGTTAAAGATGCTGACCATAAGCCCTAAAGCAACCGCTATAATCATAAAGCAAAGAGTTATAACTAATAAGTCAACAAAGGAGACGAAACAGGATCATAAAAATACTTGATTAATTCAAAATAAGGCAGAAAAAGGGAAAGAAGAAGGAATAAAGAACAGATGGGACAAACAGAAAACAAGATGAGCAATTTAAACCTAACCTTATCAGTAATCGTATTAATGTAAGCAGGGTCCAAAGACCCCAACTAAAAAGCAAAGATTGTTCAGAATGGATAAAAAAGCAAGACTCAACTACATATTTCCTACAAGAAACAGATTTTATATATAAAGACACAAAGAGATTAAAAGCGGAAGGATGGAAAAATATACCATGCTAACACTAATCAAAAAAAGGCTGGAGAAGCTGTGTTATTATCCTACAAGGTAGATTGCAGAACAAAGAATTTTACCAGAGATTTTTTTAAAAGTCATTTCATAATAATAAAGGTGCCAATTCATCAGGAGAATATAATAATCCTAAATGTTTATGCATCTTATAACCAAGCTTTGAAATATATGAAGCAAAAAATGATACGACTGCAAGGAGAAATAGACAAACCCATAATTACAGTCGAAGAATTCAGTAGCCCTTCTCAATAATTGATAGAACGAATAGACAGAAAATCACTAAGAATACAGAAGACAATCCACCAATTGACCTAATTGACATGTATAGAGTATTTCCCCCAACAACAATAAAACAGACATCCTTTTGAAATGCACATGGAACATTTGCCAAGTTAGATTATAATCTGAGCCATAAAACGAATCTCGAAAGACGTTAAAGGATTCAAGTCATACAAAGTATATTCTCTGACTACAATGGAATTAAATTAGAAATTAAGGGAATGGGATGAGAAATAATTGAAGAAAGATGTGTGATTAAAAATGTTATTCATTGCATTTTCAGATCATATTTTATGGCAGAACAGATACGAATTCAGCAGGAATTGGCTCTCCTTCCACAACAAAGCCCAAGACTAGGACCGAGTCACCTGAATTAGCCGGACGCTGAAGCAGCTCTTGCCGTGTACAGAGAAAAAAATTATTGCCTGCATTAAAAAAAAAATCTCTTCCCACCCACCTAAGGCCATAATACATCAGAGAAAAGCATTCTTGGCTGCTGGTTCATAAATAAGTCACAACTGACAGGGACAGCATAGGGGATGTGCTATGGGGAAAAAAACAAGGAAAAACATCCTTTGTAGAGATTTTATTTCCTACCTTAATAAACAAAGAGTTGACAAGTGGCCACCTAGAAAGGTTGATTTGACATTTATTTCATAAATTAAACATTTCTCCAGTTAGTTGGCTGACCGGTTCTATTGTGGGAGGCTCTCTGGCTGAAACTTTATACCTGTCCCCTTCTCCTCTCCCACTATGGTCTGTTGGCACCACTTGGTTGATGCTGAGTGGGTGTAGACATAGAAACTGTGGATTTCAGGTCATGACCTATATAAACGGATTGGCAACCAACAGAGGCATTAAAAAAGTGATATAGGTATATTGGGAACATGGGAGGAGAGTTGGGGGTATGTTGTATCTTTACATAATATGACAGGAAGTCAATTGATAGTATCTATAATTAAAGAATCACAAAGTAGGAGCAGAAGAATATCATTTGGAGATGTAGAAGTAACTGCAAGAAGTGGTGGCTTTTGCAGAATAGCACTAGAGTTGAAGGCGGGAGGGCAGGCGACTGTGGCTTATATCTGTGTGTGTGTCTTTGACTGTAAAAAAACAGTTTTAAAGTATAATAAAAGGCATTAAAATTAATGGTGTGAATAGTTCAAGATTGGAGGGCACAAATAATGATAATCTTGTAGGTGTGTTGTCACTAGGACCTAACCACCGATGATAACCGGCGACATCCCTCCCTCCCATTTGGTTTCTTCAAACTTAACACTCATTTGCCACATCATACACCTAAAATGCAAATTGACCTAAGTCATTTCTCTTAGAGCAGTAAGTCGCATCCCATGGTCCCCAGCAGAAAGGCAAAGCTCTTAAACACAGTATTTAAGAACTTCATAAGAACTTCATCCCTCTCCTGTGAAGTCTCTCGCCACACGCTGCATCCCCACTAGCTTCAGGCTGAAGCAACACCAAAATTCGTTTCCCCACATACCCAGTCCGAGGGCCTCCAGCCATGCTCTCGCTTCTGACTGTATCCATCCTTTGAGAATAAGCACTGAGCTACTTCCACCACCAGGAACCCTTCTCTGATGTCCCCCAAGCTGAGCGGGGTGCCTCTCCTCTTTTCCATGATTGTGAACAGTTCCAACAACAATGCAACATAGCATTATATCTCTAGCTCCCCCACTAGATTGTTTCTAGAAGTCAGTCCTTGTATATCCCAATGCTTATCACTGAATGCATAGCAAATGCTCATTAAGTCCTTTTTTAGTTAGTTCTGAGAATGCTAATCTCACTAGGACTAAGAGGAGGAAGCATCTAACAAAACATTAGATCCAGTTTTCAGTCTGGGTTATTCTGCATCTGCCGCAGAATGATCCCTTCACATACACACACACCCAAAGTACATAAACAACCTGTCCTTACTTGTGGGGAGGGTAGGCAGTTGCCTGAAGGGCATGATTTGAAAAGTTGCTGGAAAGTTCCCCTTAACCCAGTCCCAATTACCTTATCCATTAGCTGCTCCGCTGCTGGAAAGGCCACTCCAAAGAGTTAACATCTAAAGAACTGTCTCTTGAGAACGAGATGGTTCTCAAGAAAGAGGTTACCCTGAATCATGTCCCCACCCTCACAGCCCACGCAGAGCCAGGAGCATCTAAGATACAACCCGAGAGAGTGGGAGTTGGCTGAAGGGCAGAGGAAGGCGCTGTTCTGGAATCTGGGGCTCCGCTGAAAGATATCCCTTCTGGGACACTGTCACACAGAGGTGAAGAGCAGAACTTCTGGAATCAGGCAGGTCTGGTTTGACTTGCCTCTGACTCTTATAGCTCTGTGACGTTAGGCAGTTATTTTACCTCTCTGAGCCTTAGGTGTTTTTAAGAGGCCACATTCTCCTGGTGTACTTGCAGGATTAAATGATACAATGGATGCAATGCCCTTTGAGCTCTTCAGCAGGGTACAGGATAGGCTCTCAGTGAATGTTAGCTATCGCCCACACCACCATGATGGATAGACCAAAAGCACAGAGACCCCTGGGAGAGAAAGCCAGAGGGCACTACAGACAGCTCTCAAATATTTCACAATTGGCGCCTGGAGCCTAGAGTCCTATATATTTCCCAGGATCTCTTTGAAGGAGAAAAGTTTCCCCAATCTCCCGGGAGCAGTAGGAGGCTTATCTCATAGTGATCTCCTTCCTCCTCTGAACTTTTTCTGCATTTCTACCTAGTATCCCTACTAACCCCATGAAGTCTGGGAGCAATAAAGAATCCTTCCTTCTTATAAAGTAAGAAATAGGGAGAGATTCTAAAACACGTATCTTAATGCACTTCCATACCCTCTTCACCACACACAGTCATGTACTGAACACACTGAGTGACTTCTGCAAGCACTTGTAGATAAGCAAACCTCGTGAGGCGAAGACCTCCCGTGCCTACGGCTAACTGGTGGCTGTACAGCCTCAGGTGGTGGTGGTTGGGATGGTCAGCAAATCTATTTGCTTTTAAACCCTCAATCAGTGGTTCTCATACTTGGGGATGCATCACAATCACCTGGCGAGCTTCTTAAAACACTTTGCTGGGAACTACCCTCAGAGTTTCCAATTCATCTGGTCTCGGAGCCCGGAGCCCTAGTATTTTCATTTTTAGAAAGTTCCCAGGTGATGCTCCTGCTACTGGCCTGGGGACTCCATTTTGAGAACCACTGCTCCAAACAATAGAGCATAGAGTTTAAAACAACTCAGTTTTGCTTTCAGGGAAAGAAAGGCACCAAAAATATATTTCATAAACTCTTTTAGTATTCTTTAAAATAACTTATTATTTTTTTAATGAGGTATATATTACCCAAAAAAAATCTCTTTTTAATAATCAAGTAGTTTTAATCAATTTCTCAAACTTAATTACCCACTGCTATTTAATTTTTCCCAATGTCCTGGTCTTAAATCTTAGAGCTGGGAAATATTCTAGTTGCTATCAACGGACTTTCATACTTGACATATGCACAGATCATGAAAAAGTAATTTTCAAATATTATTATATGGTGCACATCTCTTACAAATTATTTCTGTATACCCAAGACAATAATTTGCTTTTTATGGCTGTTTTCAGTTTTTTAAGTTATTACTAATATTTGGTGTTACTCTACCTTAGTTTTGCAAACAGGATGTGAATAGCATTTTTTAAATCCCTCTAAGAAAGTAAAAAAAGAAAAAAAATTCTAATTAAAAAAACACATCAGCAAGCCCATCATGCCTTGAAGTCCCATCAAGGGCAAACTGGTTCAATCTTTCTGGAAAGAATTTTTCCAGTGTATATCACAACCCCTAGAAGTTTTCACATATTTTGACCCATTAATTACTCTTTCAGAAACCAATCTTGAGGAAATAACCTGACAAAAGCCTTATGCATAAAAATATTCACCACTACATTATTTACGATAGCAAAAATTTGAGACTCAACTATCGCAATAGGGGTCTAGCTGAATAAACCATGATACATTCATACACCAGTATATTTGGTACCCCTTAAAAAGGAAGACTTTTTAGTAGCATAAGAAACGTTTACAATATAATGTTAAGGGAACAAAGCAGGTTAAAAAATTGTATATATCATCTAACTTCAACTATTTAACGATAAAAGAGTGTATTTTTTAAAAGACTGAAAGCAAAACACAACTATTGACATGAGTTATCTCTAGATGAAAGGATTACAGTTGATTTTTCTTTTCTTCTTTGTATTTTCCTACATTGAGCACATCTTAATTTTATACATAGAAAAACAATAGACAATGTTTTAAAAACAAGTCAATAAAACTGGAGAAGTTCCTGAAATGTGTAAATTTATGCCCAAACTTGAAATGCTTCCAGAAATATTAATGGGTAGAAATAATAAGCTTCCCCTACACATATAGAGACGCGGGAATAGTACAAGCAAACTTTGTTTTCTGAGTTTGTTTTTTAAGAGAATAGTAGGAAATTGTGTCTTTTTCCATTGGAAAATGAAATCTGGTTTTTAAAACTTGTTGTAAAGAGGGGCCAGCCCTGTGTCATAGTGGTTAGGTTCATGCACTCGGCTTTGGTGACCCTGGGTTTTCAGGTTTGGATCCCAGGTGCAGACCTGGCACTGCTTGTCAGGCCATGCTGTGGCGGCATCCCACATAAAATAGAGGAAGATTGGCACAGATGTTAGCTCAGGGACAATCTTCCTCAACAAAAAAAGTTGTAAAGGCATTTCTTTTGGTGCAAATTGCTGATATATATATTAACTTCCTAGCCAGCCCACAAAGCATAGGGCCCTCTCAGTCAGCCCGTTTCTGGACTTGTCTTCAACGTGGTACAGTGTCTGGTTTTATTTTTTTATATGTGTTAGAATAAAGACACTGTGCTGGCTTAAATTGCCACATGACACTAGTCCCTGTAGAGAGAAATTCAGGAAAAGGCAGGTTAGTAATCCACTTTGTAAAGTGGATTAGTCAACAAAAGGCCTGAGAATCCATGCATGGGGTGTATTATTTACAAAGAGCGCTTTATGGTTTTTAACGCTGTCTTACATTAATGATCATATTTGATCATCACAATTCTGTGAGGATACTAAGGTTCAGAGAAGTTGGGTCACACAGTAGAACCTGCGCTTGAGCCCAGGTCTATCCCCAAAGGTCTGCTGACTCTTCAAGAGCATTTCCAGTTCATAGGTATTTTTACCATGGCATACGTTTTCATAACAATTGTCCATAAAGCAATGCACCAAACCCACTCCAGGCCACTGGGCTGCCTGCTGGTGCTTGTGCCTGGCAGCACACTGCTTTTGTACCTACAGTTTACCCACAGCTCAGCCATCACTCCTGCAGGTCTTTGTTCAGACATCACCTTTTCAGAGCACACTTACCTAACCACCCTCCGTATCCTCTCCCCTCCTCTTCTCTATCGTCCCTCCTTGCTTTCTTTTCATCTACAGCCATTGTCACTATCCAATATATTTACCAATTTTTAATTGTATTTCCATTCCCTACGCCTCTCCAGTGGAATGTAAACTCCATAAGGGCAGGAATACTTGACTGTTTTTCCTTCTTATATATCCCAAGAGCCTAGAAGAGTATATGATACTCAGTAGGTGCTAAATAAATAGCTGTTGAATGATTGAAATGAATGTTGAAAATTCCCTCACCTTCTTTACATAAGTAATTTACTAGGCAAACCCCATTTTCATAGCAAAAAGAAAAATATGCTTCAGCCTCAGCCTTGTTGGACAATTTATCACAAACTCTAAAATAATGGGATCCAAATTAAAAAGATTTTTTTCCTCTCTGGGGGGTTTTGTTCCATTTTGTTAAAAGTGAGCACAGTCCCTGAGTTCCTGCTTTATGCAGAACACCACAGAGGAAACCCCTGTTTATCCAGAATGATTGGCAGTATTCAGTTCACATGCTTTGGGAACTAGAGTGACTGCGTGCATTTACCACTCAGATATTGTCACATTTCAAAGTATTAGAGAACGGTATGAAGCTCAGTTTAAACTTTCTTTGATTATTCAGAAACCACTTCAGAATTTTATGGTAACTGGATGTCACCATTAGGAAATTATTATTTGAGCTTTCTAGGTGAGTAAGTGCTAATCTGGGTGATGTTGCTGGTCATCCAAGCCATAGAAGACAGTGCCTGGCCTCAAGGGTTTACAGTCTAACTATGAAGACACATCATAAGAACTAACTCGTTAGAAAACCCTATGAGGCAACATACCTGAATAGTCATTAAACTTACACAAGTGAAGAACATAAATGATAAACGTGAATGGGAAATCTTTGCAGCCTCCCAGGAGGACTGGTGACTGGATTTTGCAGAATACAGGTGGGCGTGGCCACCAGATTGATTTCACCAGGCAGAGGTACGGTATTTCTGATTAGGACAATGCTCTGTAGAGAGTGAGTATTTCAGCAAATTTTTGACCACATAGACTAACCTCATTTCCCTGTGCCTTGGACGACAGATTGAATTCTATGAATGTTGGCATCAGAAAACTGTCTCTTAATCAGGAGTCCATGAGAACTGAACGAGTTAAGATAAAAAGCACAGTTTTAGAATGAGCAATTGATGCAATTAAAGTTACTAGTAAGTAAGGGCGTGGCTGAAAAGTAGCAAGTTTAAACAATGAGACTAGGCCAGGTAGAATTTCTAGAATTTTTACTTACTTTAAGAAAGAGCACAAAATAAACTAAATAGATTTTCTTAAACAGAGGAAGAACCAATCATTAAATTTATTTTTGAAAAAACACTAAACTATGTTATTGACAATGTTCCAAAAAGTAAATTAAGAAACATAAAAATTATGTGTTAAGAAATCCAGTGTATTTCTCATTTGGAGCAAAAACACCCCTGAAGTTTCTACAAATCAGTATATCTTAATTAAGCAACAATGACCTTATTCAAAAGTTAAATTTATTTCATAGCTAATCATTTGACCTACTTCCTGAACATTCTTAATCTTAATTAAATTCTTTTGTTTTTCTTTAATAAAAGTATCATATAACTCAAGCTAATTCTAAAAGTTTTCATTGTTATTCAATATATGAGGATTCAAGTGAAATTTTTTGACCAGATGAATAAATTAATTTTTCCAGGCACATACCTTCATTACTTTCCCTGATTGAAAAGTTGGCAAGTTGGCAGTTTCCAACTCTGTTATCCTTCCCAATGAAAACAACCATGTGAACTCCAGAAATGGCTTCTCAGGCCAAGCTTCAGGACTGCAGGCCTTCGTTTAGGGAGCTTAATAATGACACTACAACATCAGAACGCTTTTGAATTGCCTTTCTTCTTTGTAGTCTAGGATTGGAGACAGAGTGGATTGGGGGAGAGAAATTTAGGATGAAGGGTAAATGGAATTGTTTTATTTAGAAAAATCGTTGAGTATAAAATGCTCTGAAATATTTTCTTATATGTAATGTAGAATAAATTTATTTTATATAAATCTACCATCTCACTCAGGGTGATTAGTAACACATCTCTTTTAATCCTGGAAAGAAGTCTGGAAACAGCAATGGAAATTTTTCTTTTTGACTCATCTCCAGCAAGCTGTCATTAATTCACTTCTTATGTGTGTTGCTGTTGTTTACTTGCATGCGTTTTCTGGTTTCAAAATAAAGCTGGTCTCCGATGCAGCTGTCCTGGCTTGTTGTCTGAAACTTTGCACATTCCAATAGCATTTTCCACCGGAATGTTGAATATAATGAATGAAAGATCAGATGTTCCAGGTACGTTCAGCCTGGTTAAGAAGGGCATACGTGACAGGCCCTCAGTGCCTTTCCAAATAGTTAATAAATTAGTCTTCACGTCAACTCTTCAAAAGTGTCATCCCCTCAAGATAAGCTTAACATGTTGTGTTAGAGAAATTTATCTTGCAAAATGCTCTAAGATCATTTCAGACAATATGGTTCCATTTATATCATCTGATAATACCGAGTCATCATAAAAGTGATTGTTCTGCTAGAATATGATAATTTAATGACTACGAAACCTCTATTAAACCAATCCAATGTTATAAAAACAATTGTTTCAAGGGTTAAAAGGCAGATAGATACTACAAAGTCAAACACTCAATAGCAAAGTTATTTTCCCTGCAAAAATCTTAATTAATAGAAAGTTTTTAGGGCTCTAAGTGAACAGCTGTAGAAACCTAAGCATCACTGTGCAAATCCAGCATCTACTTACATCTGGTTTTTGCTCAAGAGTAATGGCCTTTTTTTGAAGTCACTAGCTGTATTAGTTTTCTAGGGCTGCAGACTGGCATAACAAACAGTAGAAATGTGTTTTCAGACAGTTCTCGAAGCTGTCAGTAGGGTTGGCTCCTTCTAGGAGTCTTGAGAGAAGGGTCTGTTCCGTGCCTTTCTCCTTGGCTTGTAGATGGCTATCTTCTCCTTACATTTTCACGTCTTCCTTCTGTACCCATCTGTGTCCAAATTTCCTCTTCTTAAAAAGACATCAGTCATATGGGACTAGGGCCCATCCTAACGACCTCATTTTAGCTGTACCTCTTTACAGAACTTATTTCCAAATACAAGTACTGAGGATTAGGACTTCAACATATAAATTTTGGGGGACACAATTCAACTGATAATATTAACGTTATCAATGACTTCTAACAAATTTTTAGCACCTGCTCTTTTGAGAAGCGAAGACACTCAAAGCAACTGCGTTGGTCAATTTGTAGCCTCTTCCTCCTGTTTAATTCGAGGGTGATGTGTAGTTTAGTATCACTTTATAACCAATAGCACCCCACATAATGTAAATTGTATTCCCAAATAAATGGATTGCTTTATGGACAATTGTTATGAAAGCGTATGCCATGGCAAAAATACCTATGAACTGGAAATGCTCTTGAAGAGTCAGCAGACCTTTGGGGATAGACCTGGGTTCAAGCGCAGGTTCTACTGTGTGACCCAACTTCTCTGAACCTTAGTATCCTCACAGAATTGTGATGATCAAACATGATCATTAATGTAAGAGAGCGTTAAAAACCATAAAGTGCTCTATACAAATATATGGTATTTCTTAACCTTTTCAGAGTGAAAAACAACACAGATATAGAAAGGTGCATAATGCTATCATCTAAATTACAGTTTCCTTTCTTCCTTTCCAGTCAATTATACTCCTATTTTTCCTTCTCACCTTACTGCACTGCCAAAATTTCCAGAACAACGTTGAACAGAGTTTTCATCATGAGTGGATGTTGTAATAGACTCTTAAAATAGACTCAAGATTCTCTGGAAGAATTTGTGAAAGATTTGATTTATTTCTTCCCTACATATTTAGTAGAGCTGTCAGTGAAGCCATCTAAGCCTTTAGTTAGCCCAACTGTCTCTCCTTTGAAGATAATCTGTCTGTCTTTTCTGTGCTTGCTTTTATGACTTTATTTTTGTCACCAGTTTTCTGCTGCTTCACTACAATGAGTAGGGTAGCTGTTGCTTTTAATTTACCTGGCTGGAGAATCTGTAATCTGTGGATTGGTATCTTTCATCATTTCTGGAAAATTCTCAACTATTATCTCTTCAAACATTACTCTTTACCATTGTCTCTCTCCTCTCCTTCTGGAGCTCCAATTAAACATATGCTAGATCTTTTCTCAGTATCTTCTGTGTTCCTAATCCTCTTTCTTCTTGTTTCTCTATGTCATGGTCAGGATAATTTCTCCTTATCTCTTATGTAGTTCACCAGTTCTCTTCAGCTGCCTCTGATCTACTGTAAAAACCCACCCACTAAGTTTAAAATTTTCACCTATGCATTCATCTACTTCTGGTCGTTACATTTGATGGTTTCAAATCTGCCATGATTGCTCTTCTCACTTATCTTCATGCTTGGTTATCTTTGACCATGCACTGCACATTGCATTAGCAGAAATATTTATAGGAATAATTTGAGGCTTACAGTGAAGGCACTTTCCTCCAGAAAGGACTTGTGCTTGCTTCTGCCAGGTATGGCATGCTACCACCCCACAACCACCTTACACCAAATTCAAGGTTTGACATTCCTAAAGATCCAAAGGAATTCAAGCTGACTAGAGGATTTAAACAGAGCTGGTTGTCTCATCTGGAGTTCACTAGAAATTTGAGGTCTCAGATTTTTGTGGGGACCATCACTGGTTGGGCTTCCCACCTTGAGCAAGCTCTAAATTTTGATATTTGTCCTCCAGGCCTTCAAGTCTGTTAAAATGAAAGTTCTAATTTTCCAGGATGACAAAATGACCTCAAGGCAAATCTGACTTCTCTCTTGCTTTCCTTTCATTTTCTTTCCATGTTTGGCCTGACAGTTTCTCACTGTCCTGTCATCTCTTCAATGTTTCCAGCAGATTTTTAAAATATAGTATCCAGCCTTTTTAGTTGTTTTCAGCTGGGCAGTGGGGGTCTTATTTGAATAATTCAGCTCACCAGTACTGTAGACAAGAGCTATCACAAAGTTATTATTAAAGAAAGTGGGTGTTAGTTATGAAGGAAGGAGATCGAATATGTGTTGAGAATGTTATATGTCAGGCCTTCTGTATATATTCTCTCCCATAATTCTTCTAAGAGTGCTTTAAGGTAGACAGTATCTTTATTTTAAGAAGGTAAAACTGAATCGTTAAGACGTTAACTAACTATACCAAAGTCACTTGACTATTAAGTAATTGATGGAGCCCAGAGTTGGACACAGATATTTCTGGTACCAAATGGTCATTTTCATTAGAGCATGTTGTTAGAATGTCTTCTATTTTTGCCCCTTTGTTCTTTTTTATTTTGAAAATTTTTCAAACTGTCGGAGAAGTTGCATGAAGAATATGTCTATGTAATAAACGTTTAGATATCCTTCACGAGATTCATCCATTGGTAAAATTCCCACATAGATGCTTTCTCTCTCTCTCTCTGGCTCCTCTTCCTCCTTGTTTCCTCTCTCCTTCTCTCTCTTCTACTTTCCCTTCATCTACCATTTGATGGTTAGGTTAAGACATCTTATGACTTATGACTTATGACATCTATGACTTCATTACATAGCTCCTAAAAACAAGGACTTTCTTCTACATCCAGAATATCACTTTGAAGAAAGTTAATATTGATAGACCATTATCAAATATAGAATCAATTTTAAATTCCCAATTGTCCCAATAATATCCTTTATAGCTGTGTTTTTCTTATCTAGGATCCAATAAAGGGTCATATATTTCATTTAGCTGTCGTGTCTCTGCCTTCTTATTTTAAAAATGAATGATTAGAAAAGGACCTGACCAGACATAGACACACAAATAATGATTTGGGGTGGGAGGAGGAACACAAACTTTTTAGTTTATACCCTGCTGCATAGTTTCAATTTTTTCAATGAAAATGTACAACATACATAAGTTTTAAACCAATATATTTTTTAATGAAGGACTACATTTTTAAATAATTTATGATGTTCATGAAATGCATGATATTTCTGCTTAGTATTTTTTCTTACTATACTGCAGGTTCCCTATTTATTTAAAAATATGTGGCTTTATGTGACAATACGTTGGATTATGGAAATTCTGAAAAAAATTATTTTATCTTTCATAAGATAAGAACAACCCTGTTGTTCATAATTACTCTCATTAACTTTTTAAGCCTGTATTTGTATGTTTGACTCGAGAGACCTAAAATGTCCTATTTCCCCCACGTAAAAGGAAAAATGGGACAGAATGGTTTTGATGAATAAGACCCGTTTGCTGAATCGTGGGTACAAGATTGACTGGAGTCAGGTAATCTTGAATCTGGAACTGGTTCTGCCAATAACTCTGACCTTGAGCAAACTGCTTAGTTTCCACACAGGAAAAATGAGAAAGTTGCGTGAAATCCCTTCCAGTTGTAAAATTCTGCAGTTCTGTGGATTATTTTAATATTCAATATAGTACTGAAAGGGACTCTTTAGGATCATTCTCTTTCCTTCAACCTTTTCTGTGTCGAATGTGAGTCCTTGAGAATAGTTTCGTGTTATGCAACAGAACTTTTTTTTCCTAAAGATTGGCACCTGAGCTAACATCTGTTGCCAATATTCTTTTTTTTTTCCTCCTTCTTCTTCTCCCCAAAGCCCCCCAGTACGTAGTTGTTTATTCTAGTTGTGAGTGCCTCTGGTCGTGCTATGTGGGACGCCACCTCAGCATGGCCTGATGAGCGGTGCCATGTCCCCGCCCAGGATCCCAACCGGCGAAACCCTGGGCCCCCTACGCAGAGCCAGAGCGCTTAAACACTGGGCTACCGGGCCGCCCCACAACAGAACTTTTTGTCAGTCAAGTGTCTGGAATCATTTCTCCCCCCACCCCCAACCCCGTACCCACCCCCACACACACACACTCCACTGTGGTTAAAAGACGGACCCAATGTCAGTATGAGGGAAGGACCAGAGGCTGCAGGGGGAATTAAGGAGGCAGTGACAGGGAGAGGTGGCCTGAAGGCTGAGAGAGGTTGGGGGGAGTCTATACCAAGGATCCTTAGCTTCTAGGCCTAAGTCATTGGAGGGGAATTTCTAGACTTTGCATCCTGCTGCACAGAAAGAGAGGATCCTGACTCACTTACCCAAGTGCTTTGGATGTACCTTGGCAAAAATGAACCCACATGTCAATTGAAATGCTATATCAGGTGCCATACTCTTCAGGGCTTGGGGAGTTTTGCTATGAGATAACCTGGGTAGAGACTGAGTGATGACAAGAGGCCACCTCCCCTCTTACCCTTGGAATCATCAAGAACTGGGCTAACTGGCAGATGTCCACAGCGGGGTTGGCCAGAGCCACATCTCTGTGGTAGAGTAGGGGCTCTTGACGTCATGGTCAGCAGCCATAGAACATCATCGGTGACACCAGTGGCAAATCTCTGGCACTTGGGACAACTAAAAGCAGAAGACAGGGCAAGGAGCCAACAGTTACAGAGTTTAACCTCAAGGGACATTTGAGTTCTGTCTCCTCTAAGAGCCTGTAGTAACAGGAGAACTACAATAATCCTGGGAAAAAACTGGAAAGCTTGCTAATCAAGTTATGAGATCTTGGGGCCATCATGATTAAGAGTATTAAGGTAATTGTAATCTTATTTATACATTAAGGTTGTTGAAGCCTGCACTATAGAGATTGTTTTCAATATGAAAATTTCTTAAAATGAAGGCCAGCAGGGAGTTAATAAGAGTATGAAATGGTCATTTCTGCATATTACACTGAAACATTCATCAAGGAAACATGGTCAGGAGAAACAAGAATTCATATTTATAAATCTTAACTGAATGAATGCCAGTCCAAATTTTAAAAGCTTTTTCATTATTTGTTTGTTTTATCCGTAGGAAAGTTGTTTGGTGACATAAAAAACTATATCTTCATTTGAATGTTTCCATATAATATTCCATCTTGAGTCATGTATATTGTGACTAAAAAGACTGCTGTGTATTCAAGGAGTACTTGTCAACAAACATTATTTACTGAAGATGTTAACATCCTCTAAAATCTTATCTTTATGATTTCAAAATAAATCACTTTTATAAAGCTATTGACTCTGGAGTCACTGAGCCACCATTTTGGAGAAAAGAAAGAAACTTTAAAGGATTAAGCCATTATTTTCCCATTATATTCTTATATTAAGTAATTCAAAATTATACCTGCCCTTTGTAAAACAGTTTTGCCTAAGAGGTATAAAATTAAACCTATTTTCAAATCCAAGAAGGAAATCATTTCAACGTATAGAAAGTCTTAAAGTTCTGTATGCTATAAACCTCTCAGTCAGATTGTATGAACTTACAGCCTGTTCTGCTTCATGTGGTCACTTGAAAATATGGCCAAGAGAGGCTCAGGAGCAGATGCCATCATTCTCGCAAATGCTAGAAAATTGTGATCATATATATGTATGCACATACACACACACATACAAATATGTAAGCATAAGTTTTATATACAAATGTATACATATATACAAATTTTTTAATCTGAAAAGGCATATATCAAAATGCCAATAGTGGGTAATTCTAGGTTTGGAATTATTAGTGAGTTTTATGTTCTTTCTATTTATCTTCCAGTTTTCCTAAAATGACTATATATTACTTGTGAAATAGAAGTATCTATTAAAACACTACAGGGGCCGGCCCCAAGGCGGAGTGGTTAAGTTAGCACACTGCGCTTTGGCGGCCCAGGGTTTTACCAGTTCGGATCCTGGGTGTGGACATGGTACCACTCATCAGGCCATGCTGAGGAGGCGTCCCACATAGCACAACCAGAGGCACTCCCAACTAGAATATACAACTATGTGTTGGGGGAGGTTGGGGAGAAGAAAAAAAAAGATTGGCAACAGCTTCTGGCTCAGGTGCCAATCTTAAAAAAAAAAAAAATACAGATGAATATTTTATGGCTTGGAAAGATGTTCCTAACAAAAGGTGGCTATTTGGCAGGAGACTTCCAACTTCAGGGGTGTAACTGACCAAGGGTTCAGCTGCTGTGCCCCAAAATCACCTGCACCAAGGCCACTCCTCCTACGTCTGCCCCCAGTCAATGACAGATGACAGAGTGACTAAGGCATGCTCTTTCCTGGGTGACATGGGACTCTTCTGATGGCTGATTTTTACTCCAGGACCGCCCAGGGCCTTGCTGAACGTTCTCTAGACTACATGCCAGTGCAGGATGCCACCACCCAACCTCCGTGCCTCCCTCCTCTCCCTGACATCACACTTAGTTTATAGTCCGATGCCTCTCCCAGCCTCTCCCAGCTCCCTCCCCATTTTCTCTCACAGGTGTTTTCCTAATGAAATTCATATGCATTTAATCCTATTTTGGTGTCTGCTTCCCGGAAAAAGTGAAATAACAGAAGCTACAAAGCACTATAGCACGTTATTGTATTTTGGTTGGAGAAAAAATATGTGGGGGAGTGTGTGCACGTGTTTTTTGTTGTTGTTTTTTCTGAGGAAGATTCGCCCGGAGCTAACGTCTGTACCAGTCTTACTCTATCTTGTATGTGGGGTGCTGCCACAGCTTGGCTGCTCATGAGTGCTATAGGTCCGTACATGGGAACCGAACCCGGGCCACCAAGGCCGAACACACTGAACTTAACCACTACGCCATGGGACTGGCCCTCCCACGTGTTTTTTACAGTATATACACATATATCTATGTACATTTTCAAATACAAAAAAAACACACAAGAGCGGCTCTCTCTGGATAGAAAAAGTATGTCATTTTTGGTTTCTCTGTATTTTCTTAAATTTCTACAGTAATATGTATTACCAGGTAATAAAAAAAGTAAACATTTACATAATACTAATTTAGTTCAATCCGTGACAGATTTGTTTATACTTAATTTTATATTTTACCAGATTGGATAAAGACTATATCCATTCATTCATTTCTTCACGGAAACATTTGCTATGCCTGTTACATGCGAGCCCTGTGCTAGGGACCATGGCGGATGTGAAGATAAAGATGAATCAGTGACGTCAAGGAGGCAGGAATCTGAATGGAGACGAGTGGACTCCGGGAAGTATCCTGAGAAAGGGACAAAGCAAGTACAGTTAAGGTCCAAAAGATGGAGAGACGGCACCTGTTTGGAGGACCAGGAAGTCGGTGCAGCGGTGGCATTTCAGCTAGACCCTGGAGGAACAGGTAACTTTTTTTTTAACTTTAGAATTCTATTGAAACAGCTTTAGCAGTTTGAACCACAGTTTGGGAGTGCTTCAGAGTTTGAGACTGGGTCTGTTTATACTCTCATATGTCCCGGTGCAGGTCACATTGTTCACAGCACTTCCCTGCCCCATTTTCCATCCACTGACTTTCCCTTTACGGGGGACTCCTTGCCAACCTGGTCCTGAACCTGAATCAAGGAGTCATTACCTAAAGTTACAGTGCTCTTGATTTTGTGGCCACCTGCTATGGTTTCCTCAGATTCTCCTCTCCACTTAAAGGAGATCTCATTAATTTTAAAGATGCTTTTTGTTTTTACAGCAATCACATCTCCATTTGTGCTGTTGGGTTCAGTGGGTTTGCGAGACAGCCTGGTTTCCTGCCAGCTCCTCCTATTCCTTCAGTTACAGAAGTGTGGGAATCCAATCTTCAAGTGTCTGTTTTAGTCAGATCAACTCTCTTTCTGCAGCTTCAGATATGGAGCATGTCCTGGCTCATCAGACATAGACATGTTATGGAACAGGTCACGTTTCGATAAGTAAAGGTGGGAAAAATGGCAGGTGCAATGGCAAAAGGCTGGGTCTCAATGCTCTGCCTTCAGTTCAGAAAGCAGTGGACTTTACAAATGAATAACGCACACCTGGTTTATCTATAGCAAACAGCAGAGTTGCACCATGATCAGGCTCTCACAGGATCTCTTATCATTTCACTTAAAGGACTAAACTCATTTGTTTAAAAGTGACTTAGTACTGAGCCAGCCCTGATGGCCTAGTGGTTAAAGTTTGACATGCTCCACTTCAGCAGCCCAGGTTCAGTTTCTGGGCACAGAACCATACCACTTGTCTGTAAGTAGCCATGAGTGGCAGTGGCTCACATAGAAAATCTAGAAGGACTTACAACTAGAATATCCAACTCTGTACTGGGGCTTTGCGGAGGGGGAAAAAAAGAGGAAGATCAGCAACAGATGTTAGCTTAAGGTGAAACTTTCCCAGCCAAAAAAGAAGAAAACATTACTATTTAAAAAAAGGGGCTTAGTACTGCAATCTTTCCAAATTTGGAAACATTACTCGAAAAATGTTGAAAATTATTTTGTCATAAATAGAACATCTTTCTTCCTATTCAAATATCTTTCTGATATGTTGATTATTAGTATAAATGGGGTAGAGTTGGGGTGGGAGTGTGCATTATCATAATCTCTTGTCAAATTCTGCTACATGAGCCCATAATGTCACCGGGCTCACCATAAGCTTGAAATTCACATACTGCAAAATCTTGTCACTTTAAATACATTTCCTTTTTCTAAGGGCCCTATCCAACTCACAAGACTGTTCAGACACAGGAACCATTAATCCTGTGAAAGCACCTCCCAATCATTTTATTATCTCAGAAGTCCTGCTGTACTTTGCTGTCAATAGATGAGCTGTTAGAAACTAAAAATCCCGACATTATCACGAGGAAAGAAAAGTAGTTCGAAGAAAAAACAATAGAACACAAAGTTCTTCAGTGAAATGCTGACTTGGAGGGTAACGTGGACAAAGCAGTTATTCATAAATCTGAGGTAACATTCTTTTCAATTTTATTTAAAGAAATGCTATAGTAGCTGAAACTGGAGTCTGCAAGTGTTTCCTTAACATGTCATTTTTTCCTCCAGTTCAGATACATAGACTTATTATTATAAAGTTCCTCAGACTTCATAAGGTTTTCCATTTTATAATAGCAAGCATTTCAACATTTATTTTGGAAAAAAAATGTTTAGAAGATTTTGTGAATTTTTCTAGTAAGGAAACCAATAATTAGGTCTAGGAACACGAAGATCATCCAACGCTTCTTACCCCTTCCTCCCTCCAAACCATCAAAGTTAGTTTTCTTTTTCTTTATTCATATAGGAATTTTGTTCTGAGAAAAATAGGAGGAAGGAAAAGAGAAGAGAGGGTGCTATTCCACAGGTCTATAAAATCAGGACTAAACAGTCTTTTTGAAAACTTACTGTGTGCTGATGGCTTGATGCTCCTACTGGGATCACCAGGGCAAGAAAGTGGGAGAGAGAAGGTGGGCTCTGCATATACAGAGATGTGAAGGCGTGGAAGACCATACAAACCTTATTATCTTAATTTTGTAGTTTGTACACTTTTTGAGAATAAGAACTGCTCCTTAATCCACGTGTCTTAAAATGTGGCTCTCTATGTCATTTTCAGACTGTGCTTGGGACCTATAAGAAATCACTGACTCCTTACAATAACCCCACAGTCTCTGGAGTCAGACCTCTCCTCCCGCCCCAAGATCTGAGGCTGAGCCCCAGTTCTTTTCTGTTCAGAGACGGGCAGTGTCGTGAGTCCAGAGTGATTCTGTGGAAAACATGATAAGCATTAGGGCCCTGAGTCCCACAAAAGAGTGGGTTGAACTAAGGATTTTCAGCCACCTTAGCGCAATCACAGCTGCAGAGCCAAGAGGACTTACTGCCCAGATAACAGTGCGAATAAGATCAAGTTCAACAAGGATGGGAGAGGACTGACAAAGAAAAGGGGAAGGGCTCTCTTGCAACCTAGAGTTGTATGTACATGGAAATTTACACAGTTTGGGGAAGAGTCAGGCAGGATGGCAAACCAAGGAACAGACAAGCTCCACGGCTCTCCTCTGCACCCCCCCCCTGCCAAGGAAGCTGCTGCAAACCTACGGCCAATGTGGCTCAGATATTTTGTCTGCTGCCCTGTCAAGGTTTCTTTTTCTGCAATTCTTTTAACCATTGTGGAAATGAGGTCAGTCCTCTGTGATTGTCATCTCATTCCAAATTCTTGAAATATTTTATTATTTAAAAAAGATTTCCCTACTGACTTAGGACAGGAAAAAATATGAATGTGCAAAACCTGGGAGTCCTAATAATAAAAATTTCAATTGTCATGGCTTTAGCTAAAAAAAAAAGATTATTCTTAAAGGACTTATGAAAGAAAACATTTAAGAAACGTAGTTTTATTTTGTTGAAGATTTTTTTTACTGATGTATAAGTAACATATTCATTGCCAAAAATTCAGAAAATACCACCAAAAAAAGTATAAAGAATAAAACAAAGATCACCCCTAATGTCACCAACCAATGTTATGTTTTGGAATCTATCTTTCCAGACTTTTTTCTATACATACCCACATTCAGACCCGCACCCACAGTTTTATTTATTTATCTATTTATTTATATTTATTTTTTACACCCACAGTTTTAAATGTGATTGGACTATTTTTTATAATCTGTCACGCAATCTACCTTCTTCACTTAATATAATATTGTGGCATCTTTTCATGTCAATGTATATAGATCTGCATTATCCTTTATAATCATTGCATCATTTTCTTTTGTATTAACGCACCATAATTTAGCTCATTACTTCTTAAGATATGTTCAAGTTGTTTTCTGTTTTTTACTATTATAAGGAAGGTTGAAGTAAACATCCCTGAACACACGCTTTCAAATATATGTCCAATTATTTCTTCCTCAGAGTGGCGTTGCTGGGTCAACAGTTTGCATATTTAAAATTCCAATACATGTTGTTAATACCCTTGTGGGAAGACAACACCAATTCTACTCCCACTTCCAGGATAGAAGAAGGCCTCTCTCCTCTATGCCAACGTAGAGGTTTGTCTTTTATTAATCTTAACCATTAATAAACAAAAAAATTAAATCTCATTGTTTTTTAACGAAATTGACTATTGAGAATGAATTTATGTTCCTATGTTTATTGAGCATTAGCAATACTTTTTAAAATAATCAGCTTGTGTCCTTTGTCCATCTCCTGTTGGACTGTGGGTTTTTAACCTTACGATTTTTAATAACCCTTTGTATATTAGGGACAGTAATCTGAGTCTACACAGATTATATACTCCGTGAGAGCCGAGACCATCTTCTTCATCACCACATAGCTAACCCTCTAGTGAAATGCCTGACCCAGGGCAGATACACAAAAAATATTTGTAGAATGACTTACTTTGTCCATTATATATATTACGAGTATATTTTCTCAATTTATATTTCTCTTAATCCTTTAAAACATTTTTTCCCCATCCAAAAGTTTTTAAATTCCAGGTAGTAAAGGTCTATTCATATATTCCTTTATGATAGATGACATTTGAGTCATGTAGTTCCCATATCAAGATCATAAAAATTATAATAATAACTTACATATAAATAATAATAATAACAACATACACTATGTGTGCCAAAAACTGTTGCAAACACTTTACGTTCGCTCATTTCATCCTTGTAACAAGCCTTTTCTCTAGCAGAATACGTCATCCCAAACCCAACCCACCCCCATCCCAATTATTCCTTCTTTAAAAAACCCTTCCCACCGTTCCTCTCAATTGATTTGCTTAATTTTAATATGTAATGCTTTCACATTTTCTCAATCAAGAGGAAAGCGAATAAAAGGAGATGTCTCACTCTCTCCCCCTCATCTCAGCTGCCTGTTTCCCTCTTGTGTGTGTGTTTGTGTGTGTGTGTGTGTGATTACACAAATTGCAGCATGCTATACACACTCTTCTTCAACCTGCCTATTTTATCTCACTTAATATAATATCCAGATGATCTTTAAAGTCACTTTGTCAACTTTTGATTGTGATTGAGTTAAATTCATAAACTTGGGAACAATTTCATCTTTAAAATATTGTCCTTCCACCCAAGAACATAGTATTTCTATTTTTTTTCTAGCTTTCTTTGTGTCCTTCAGTAGAGCTTTGAGTTTTCTTCTTATAAATCCTGTGTATTTCTTAAGTTTATTTCTGAATAGTTGGTCTTTTCAGTCTTTCTCTATTTGATAAGATGGATCTTTGTTTTTTTAACTGGCATTTATGTTATTACCGGTGAGGTAATATATCTTCATACATTTATCGGCCATCTGTATTCTCTGTAAGTTCAACCTCTCATCCTTACACATCTGAGTGACAGAGAAGGCTTGAGAAGGCCCTCAGGACAACTAAAATTGTTCAACACATTAAAAATCTAATTTATCATTCCCACCAAAAGCAATTTCTCCACCTTCTCTGTTTCTGTCAATAGGATCGCAATTCTCCATTATTCAGCCTCAAAATGATATTGTTCTCTTTGACAATTTTTATCTCCCTCACCCCTTACTTTCTTTCATTTGCCTAAAGTGATCAAAAATAAAAAACCTACCATCGAAACTTCTCTTGCTCTGACTCTTCCTTTTTATTGCCACAAGTTTCTTCAGGATCTCCATACCTTTGCCTAGTAATGGTGGCCACCTCCTCTATCTTCCTTCTCTACCCAAACAGAGGATAGATGAAGCCCGGGTCCAATTATATTCCACTGTTTATAAACCTGAATGGTACCCTACTGCCTATCAAATTCAGTTCACGTTGCTACATTTTTCTGTCTTGTCTCCCGCGACTATCCTACGTTTTTCCTACAGTTCAGCAGAACCAAACTACTTCATGTTCCCAAAATATGCTCTATGCTTTTCTAACTCTATGCCTTTGCTCTTGCTATCACATGAACCTGGAATGACCTCTCTTTTTTTTTCCTCTTTGTCTTTTGCAATTCCAGCCGTTCTTTAAGGCTCATCTGGAATATCATCTCCAAGAAACGTTTCCTGCCATCTCCTCCTTTTCTGAACTCACAGAGTAACTTTGTGTACACCCTATCATTATCCCATTGGAAATTGTTTAAGCAAACAGAATATGTCTTGCATGATGGCATGGTGAAAAGGACCTGGAATATGTGGTCACAGGATCTGCTCAAAGCCCCCCCCCCCCCCGTTCACTTACTAACTGTTTTAGATTGGGTAAGTCATTTAACCTCTTAAACCCTAAGAGTTGTGAGTTGGTTGCGGTTGCAGTGCTAGTGGTGGCAGTAATAATGTATATAACAAAAGAACCTGTGAAGAACAAAGAATGTAATGTGTGTGAACAAACTTTGAAATTGTAAAGCACCGTATAATAAACATTCATTGACAATTGGTCAATTGTTTATGCCCTGAGTTCCTATCACATTTGTGCATCACGCCAGTGTATCAGTGTGCCTATATTCTACATTAGACAGTAGAAATATTTCCTGAGAAGATCTTGCATCATGATCTAGTCTCAAAAATGAAAACCATCATTATTGTTGGTTGAGAACATAACGGAATTTTTAAACAATGGTTTTATAGTCATGTAAAAGTGAAGAAGAGCCTTAAAAGTACTGAGCACCCAAGTCGATCTTAAACATAGGCGACATTGCTTTGAATTATGCAACTAATTATGCTGACAGAAACCGTTCTGAGTGAAATGGATCCTTATTAAAGAGCCTATGATGTCTGGTGAAGGAAGAGACAAAGGTGAGAAGATTCACCATTCTCATTCTTCCTGTTTTCAAGTCTAGTCTTGAAGCAAAGAATAGCTGAGTAGTTGAGAGGATTTGTGATTTCTCATGGACCTTACTGTTGTTATTATTCTCCTGAAATAAGTTTTAAAATTATTCATAACAACTTCTGGTGCTTCTCCCCACAGTGGCATCACACACCACATACATACCAGGTTTTATACATGTAAGAGCATGTGCACCTAAATCACCTTATCTATCCTCGTGAGAAATAAAACAAGAATGAGTGAGTGACTCTCTTCTTTATCACTATCTCTTTTCCATAAGTTTTTAGTCCTTCCCAACACTCTTATTCTGAGCAAAAGACCTTGCTTTCCATGTAGCTGAAAGGTTGCAGGCTCCCACAATCTCTTTACTATCCCACTTTTTCTTTTTTCTAAAGATTGGCCCTGAGCTAACATCTGTTGCCAATCATTTTTTTTCTTTCCCTTCTTCTCCCCAAAGCGCCCCAGTTCATAGTTGTATATTCTAGCTGTGGGTCCTTCTGGTTATGCTGTGTGGGACAAGGCCTCAGCATGGACTGATGAGCGGTGCCATGTCCTCACCCAGGATCCAAACTGGCAAAACCCTGGGCTGCTGAAGCAGAGAGCACAGACTTAACCACTCGGCCACGGGGCCAGCCCCTGTCCCTTTTTTTCTAAGCTTAAATTTCTCTACATTGTCATCCACCTTTCTCCTTTTTTTTTTTTTTGAATTTACATTTTTATTGAAGTACAAAATATCTTCAGTAAAGTCCCTAAATCACACTTAACTTTAGTCTATAGCTCAATGAATTATTGCCTATGTGTAAATCCAAACCACCACCCGCCAGATCAAGATGGAGAACATTTCCAGAAACTCATTCGGCTTCCTCACGACTCCTCCTAATCAAAACTCCTCACCCTGTACCCCCCAGAGGTAACCGCTATTCTGATTTGTGTCACCATCGATTAGTTTTGCCTGTTCTTGAACTTCATATATATGGACTCAAACAATATGTACTCTCGTATCTAGCTTTTTTCCTCCTCTCAGAATGTCATGAGATTCGTCTATTTTGTTAATTCATTCTTTTTAATACATAACAGCTTTATTAAGACATAATTCACGTGCTCTAAAGTGTACTCTTTCAAAGTGCAAAATTCAGTGTGTTTTAGTATATCCAGAGTTATAAAATCATCACCAATATACAATTTTAGAACATTTCATCATCCCAGAAAGAAACCAAGTCAAACTCACTCCTGATCCCTCCCCTTCCTCCAGCCCCTGGGAACCACTAATCTACTTTCTGTCTCTATGGATTTGTCTATTCTGAACTCTTCATATAAACGGAATCATACGATATGTGGTCTTTTGTGACTAGTTCCTTTCAGTTAGCATAACGTGTTCAAGGTTCATCCATGTTGTAGCATGTGTCAATACTTCATTCCTTTTTACTGCCGATAATATTCCACTGATGGATATCCTACATTTGTTTATTTATGTATCAGTTGATGAACATTTGGGTTGTTTCTACTTTTGGCTTTTACAAATAATGCTGCTATAAATACTTATGTACAAGTTTTTGTGTGGACATATGTTCTCATTTCTCTTGCTTATATAACTAAGTTTTAAATTTCGATGAAGTCTAATTTCTCTCTTTTTTCTTTTCCCTTATGCTTTTGATGTCATATCTAAAAAAACCATTGCCTAACCCAAGAGCATAAAAATGT
The DNA here is from genome assembly GCF_021613505.1 of Equus quagga. NCBI lineage: Eukaryota > Metazoa > Chordata > Mammalia > Perissodactyla > Equidae > Equus > Equus quagga. Next base: position 17,244,269 of record NC_060274.1, on the reverse strand, counting down.
ATTCCTGTATTTTCTTCTGACTTCTTAAGTTTTAGCTCTTACATTTATGTCTATAGTCCATTTTGAGTTAATTTTTGTATATGGTATGAGGTACAGTTTCAACTTCAGACTTTTGCAGACAGATAGCCAATTGTCCCAGTACCATTTGTTGAAACAACTATTCTTTCCTCATCTTGAATTGTCTAGGCACTCCTGCTGAAAATCAATTGACCATAAACAAAAGGGTTAGTTCATTTTTTATTGCTAAGTAATATTCCATTGTATGAATATACTACAATTTATTCATCCTTCTCTTGATAGACATTTGATTTGTTGCCAGTTTGGGGTTTTTAAGAATAAAGCTGCTATGAATATTTAGGTTTGGGCTGGTATGAATAAATATGTTATGAATATTCACGTACATGTTTTTTGAGGGACATTTGCCCTTATTTCTTCTGGGTATATACTCAGGAGTGAAATTGTTGGTGTATTAGACAGGGTTCTTCAGAGAAACAGAATCTATAGGATATAGATTTAGATATAGATACAGATATAGATAGATATAGATATAGGGAGAGAGGCAGACAGACAGATAGATTGATTATAAGCAATTGGCTCATGTGATAGTGGAGGTTGGTAAGTCCAAAATCTACAAGATGAGCTGGCAGGCTGGAGACCCAGGGAAAGCCAGTACTATAGTTTCGGTTCAAAAACCATCAGGCTGATGTTCCAGTTCAAAGGCCATCAGGTTGGAGAACCAAGAAGAGCCTATGTTCCAGTTCAAGTCAGAAAGCCATCTGCTGGAGAATTCCTCCTACCTGGGGGAAAGTTGTTCTTTTGTTCTATGCAAGCCTTCAATGATTGAATGAGGTCCACCCACATTATGGAGGGCAATCTGCTTTCCTCAAAGTCTACCAATTTAAACATTAATCTTATACCAAGATACACACACAGAAACACCCAGAATAATGTTTGACCTACTGTCTGGGCACCACGGCCCAGGCAAGTTGAGATATAAAGTAAATCAACACAGTTGGGTCATAGAGAGGGCATATGTTTAGCTGTAGTAGATACTGCCAAAGAGTTTTCCAATGTGGTTAGTGAGAGTTCAGGTTGCTCTACATCTTTCTTTGCCAACACTTGACACTGTCAGTCTTTTTAATTTTAGCCATTCTGGTAGGTAGGTAGTGATATGTGCTTGTGTTTATAATTTGCCTTTTCCTGATAGGAAATTATGTTGAACACTTTTCCATGAACTTATTGGCCATTTGGAAATCATCATTGTAGGGTACTTCTTCAAGAGTTTTCCCCCATTTAAAAAATTGTGTTGTTTGGTTTTTCTTATCGATTTATAGATGTTTTTCACATATTCTGACTGTGAGTCCATTGTCACATATATGTATTGAAATATATTCTTTCTTCTCTACCCATGCTCTTGATAATATCTATTATTTAACAGAAGCTATGTATATTTTTTCTTTTTTCTTTTTTGTGAGGGAGATTGGCCCTGAGCTAACATCTGTTGCCAATCTTCCTCTTGTTGCTTGAGGAAGATAGTCACTGAACTAACATCTGTGGCAGTCTTCCTCTATTTTATGTGGGATGCTGCCACAACGTGGCTTGACAAGCTGTGCTAGGTCCACACTGGGGATCTGAACCTGCGAACCCCAGACCACCAAAGCAGAGTGTGTGAACCCAACCACTATACCACCGAGCCAGGCCCTGAAGCTATATATTTTTTAATGTCCCGTTTAGGTCTATGCTCCATCTTGAATTAATTTTTGTATATGGTGTGAGGTAGGAGTCAAGTATCCTTTTTCCACATGAGTAGCCAATCGCTCCAGCACCATTTGTTGCAAATATTATCCTTTCCTCACTGAATTGCAACAGTGCCTTTGTCATAAATCAAGTTCTATTTCTGGATTCTCTATTATGTTCCTTTGGTGTATTCATCTATCCTTGTGCCAGTACCACACTGTCTTAATTACTGAGTCTTATAATAAGGCTTTAAATTTGGTAGTGTAAGTCTTTTAACTTTGTTCTTCTTCAAAATTGTCTTGGTTATTCCAGGCCCTTACATTTCCACATAAATTTTAAAATCAACTTTAAATTTGCACACACGCAAACATGCACAAGCACACACACACAAATAGTTTGGGATTTTCTTCCTTTCTTATATATTTTGTCTCAGAAAAATGTCCATTCTCTTAAAAAGTTAAACTTTCCTTTTGTGCCTTCAATGTTATTCCCACATGCTTCTTTTGGAAGCTTAAGACTCAGCACCTCAGGCTTGCACGTTCAATCTTTCACTCTACTTTGAATTTTTCCCCTCACCCCATAAACCCAGCCAAATGTCTTTTATTTCCTGCCAAAGCAAAACAAACAAAACAAATGTTTTTCAACATTATAATTCCTTCAGATTACCATCTTCTCTTTGCCTTCTAATATTTTAAAATATATGTATATACATTTTCATTATAAAGTTTCTTTAACATTATACAAAATGTGGAAAATAGAGGGAAAAGAACCCGTTGTCCAACCACGCCAAGAGAATTATGATCATTTTATATATTTTTATAGTATCTTTATATGTATGTATATATAGAGAGAGATGTTATAATCCATGTGGGTTTTTTTTAAGTTTCTATCTTATTCCTTTACCTATTATAAAGATTTTTCCATAGTGCTCCATAATCTTAATAATTATTTTAAATGACTGCTTTGCATGCAATTGAGTAAACAAATCCTAATTTTTAAACAATAATATATTAAGAAATTTCAGTTGCTTCCAATTTTTAGTCTTACAAATATTGCTATAAACATCCTCATTCATACAGCTTTCCCTTTCATGACTACCAAACTTTTTGAATGAATAGTCTATATTTCATACTTCTACCTACATATCTGCTCATCCTTTACCTCCTGACATCCCCTTGCCTCCTGAAATCTCCTACCTTACTATGAAACAACTGTCTTAAAGGTCACAATGACCTTCTAGTTGGCAACCCAATGTTTCTAAGTCTGCAGCATCCTGAATCACTCCATTGCACTTAACACAGTTGGCCTTCTTGAAACTCCACCTGTTCCTCTTGACTTCTGTACAATTTATGGCCCAGGTTGGCCTTCTTCTGCCTTCTTCCAGGACCATGTGGCAGATTCTCTCCATCCCTCCTCATCTCCTTTTGCAATCTTGTGACTTCATTTATTTTCTCTCTGCAGATGAAATCCAACTTTGACCTTCACTCTGAACTCCAGTCCCATGTTTTCACATGCTAATCATCTCCACCTAGATATGTCTTTGACATCTCAAATTCAGAAGGATTATCACAAAAATCATCTTTCCTTCCACAACGTCTCCTTTTCCTGTGTACCCTCATCATCGAGGCTTAAACTCTAGAGCTGTCTTTGACTCTCACCTCTCCGTCTTTGACTCCTCAACACTTGTTCCATCATGTAAACCAGGGACTGCTTCAGTAATGGGCATATGATTTAACTACGGCCTAGGAGACAGGAGGGAAGTCAAACAGGGGGTAGGTTAAGTGGTTGTGGGAGACATTTTCTCTCTCTTAAGCAGATCTCTCTTCCTCCTCTGGACCTTATGACTTCAGGATATGATACCTGGAACTGCCATTACCGTCTTCCTGTTAGCAGGAGAATGATGCCAACATTCAAGACATCAGAGCGAAGATGTCAAGAACCTGATCTTTGTCAACATTATCAAGCCTCTGAATCATTCAACCCTGTAGATTACTCTACTTTGTAATTTCCAAATTTGTGAGATATAAATTTCCATATGGTTATGCCATTTTAAGTTGGGATTTGTTACATGCCATTGAAAGCATCCTTACAGATAGACCACTTTATATCAACTCCTCATTATGTCTCATTTGGGCTATTGCAATGCTATGTGGTCTTTATGCCTTCAAACCTAACCTATTTCATACACCTGCTGGTAGATTATCCTTCCTAAAGAACTATTTTACCATATCTTTCGTCTTGTCCAAAGACCTTTAGTAACTTCCTATTACCTAGTCTAGGCTCAGCAGCTCAGCATTTGTGGTTTTATACAGCTCCACCCTCCTTTACATGCCTAGATACAAAGAATCAAGTGTTAAAGACACATAGAATTAAGTGCTATTCCTCGAATATGCCTCTCTCTTCCCCACTGTTCGCCTTTTCTCTGCCTGGAGTAGTCTTGCCCCACCTCCTCCTGCCCATATGCAGTCTTCTTCTTGAAACTGTCCCTGATGTTTCCCCTACAACCACCCACTGCAAAGTAATCTCTCCTTCCTCTGAACTTCCATGGTGTCTATTTCTGTCTACTTTGTATTGATGTTATTTATACAGTGTAATCTCTTCTACTACCAGCACTGTTCAATAGAACTTTCTGTGAAGAAAGTTAATGAGCACTTGAAATGCGGCTAGTGTAACGGAGGATCTGGGTTTTTCATTTTGTTTAATTAACTTAAATGTAAATAGCTACAGGTAGTATCAGACAGCACAGTATTAGACTAAAAGGCTCTTGAACGTGGTACAGGGATTATCTCTTATTTTATCTCTGTAATCACTACAGAGAACTTCTTTGAAAGGCGCAGCCTATTTTATTCTCTCTTATTTTCTCTGCAGGGGCTTGTGGACAGTAGACAAGAAACTCCACTTGGATCATTAAATATTTATTTAATATATTTATTATATATTATTTATTTATTTATTGGATCATTAAATATAGAAATCACATTTTACCAAAAATGTAAGTATGGGTTCCTAACTATTTTTGTTCCAAATTCAAGTAGATTAAATAGGAGAGAAGAAGGAAGAGCTGAATGACCAAAACTCCCATCTGTTACTGAGAAGCAGGTGGCTAGTTCCATCGTAAAGGATCACTCTCTCTCTACCTGTCTATCTCATAGCATTCCTCCTCTTAGGCAAGTAGGAGAACTCTCTGCAGTTTAAAGCTCTCTGTTTTTTAAAACCTTTTATTTTTGTAATAATTTCAGACAGTGAAAAATTGTAAGAATAGTACAGAAATTTCCATATTCACTGAGTTTTTTAAATATTTAAAGATTTTTTGTTTGTTTTTTGGTGAGGAAGATTGGCCCTGAGCTAACATCTGTTGCCAGTCTTCCTCTTTTCGCTTGAGGAAGATTGTTGCTGAGCTAACATCCGTGCCAGTCCTCCTCTATTTTATGTAGGATGCCACCAGTGTGGCTTGACGAGTGGTGCTAGGTCTGTCCCCAGGATCCAAACCTGGGAACCCCCAGCTGCCAAAGCAGAGCATGTGAACTTAACCGCTATGCCACCGGGCCGGCCCCAAATATTTAAACATTTTTTAATTTAAAAATAACCCTGGGGTTGCCAAGGGCTGGGAGAAGGGGAGAGAGGGAATTAGTGTTTAGTGGGTATAGAGTTTCAGTGTTGCAAGATGAAAAAGTTCTAGAGATCTGTTGCACAATAATGTGAATATAGTTAACATTACCGAAGTGTACACTTAAAAATGGTTAAGGTGGTAAATTTAACGTTATATTTTTTTACCACAATTTAAAAAAAAAAATACATACCACCACATTCAAACACGAGAACAGTTAAGCCATCTTGGAAAAATAAGCTAAAATTTCGTTGTAGACTCCAAAAAAGAAAATATCTTCTTTTTTGTCCTGTGAATTATTCTTCTAGGAATCAATCTATTCTTATATTTTTGAAACCTTACTTTTTAGAATCCTTCCTTATGGCTCATTTTAAATTCCTTATTTTATAAGACAACCCCTTTTCCAACATATTCCAACCTCAATAGAAGTAAAACTGAGTCTTCAATAAATAACAATCTAGATTCACCAATTTTTAAATTTTATCAATCTCTCTGTATATGTACATGGGAGATGTGAAAGATGTGCATGTATGTGTGTGTGTGTGTGTATAATTTATTTTTTCTGAACCATCTGGGAGAAAATTGCATACATAGTATCTCCTTAACCCTTAATATTTCAGTATGTTTTGTAATGAACATGGATATTCTCACACATAACATATTCAGGAAATTTAACATGGATACAATAGTTTTACCCATAGTCCATATTCCAACTGTATCAATTATCCCAATAATGTCCTCGATAGCATTTTTTTCCTCCAATAAAGGACCCAGTTCAGGGCTACATGTTGCATTAACTCATCATATCTCTTTAGTTGCCTTTAATCTGCAGTTTTGTTTTGTCTTTTATGACACTGACAGTGTTTTAAGAATACAGGCCAGTTATTTTATACAATTTTCCTGTATTTGGGTTTGTCTGATGCTTCCTCATTAGATCCAGGTTAAAGATCTTCGGTATTGATGCAAGAATATATCATTATCCATACTTTCTCTGGTTCTTAGACTTGACCTATTCACAGCTATCATATTTGTAAGTTTATAAAGCATGATACTTCTATTAAAATGTGTACATATACATATCATTAAATAAATTTCTAAAAATATTTCTGTATACTATACAAACTTCTACCATTTCAAAAGCAATTGTTGGCTCTGTGCTTTATAATGCTTTCAAAGACAAGTGAAATTTACTTAATGATGAATTCAATTTCCCTAAACTCATTTCATCAATTATTTTAACATTGAGTCTGGAAATAATTCCTCAGACAGGACTACTGTAAAGTTTTAAGGTTTAGTCATTTCTTATTACCAACCAGGGAGTAAATTAAAACCACAGACTTTCCATTTTTTAAATTCTAATTTAATTTATCTCTCATATCGACAACGGAGAGAAAATACTTAAATTCTGATATTGTAATTAATAAGTACTTTTGACTTTAGAAGTGATAAAGCTTTTGAATTGGTGCTATATCCCAAGATTTCAGGTATTTTTAGATGATGAGTGAGGGAAAAAGAAAAGAATTAAGTTCCTTAACTGTAGGGAAGCCCGTACTTCTGAAAAGATACTTTAAAAAAAAGGCTGTCACTGTAGCTAGAGCGCTCACATTGGAAACAGAACAAAAATGGTCCTTCAGGACTTTTCTGGGGAGTAAGGAAGAATTGTTTCAAGGAAGAAACTGGCAGCGATATGGACATTTTGGACAGGGACAGAAAAATGCCGTAGTCTCTTGGACACCATGAAAGTGCCAGAATGTTTAAACAAATATTTTACACTGTGAGAAATGTCTAAGGGTTACACACGTTTTTTTCTCGGGGGCAATTCAACAAATATTTCTTTAAGAAGATAGAAACAGAAGGCTCTCCTTCTCCCCCCCACCAAGTTAAAGTGTCTTTGGCTCTGCTTCGAAGACTTCTAGGAACGTGCAATTAAAATAAAATCGAAACAACAAAACCCTTGCAGCATTTAGATCTTTTTTCCCAAGCGCTCCAGAAAAACTCAGAGCCCGACGCTTTTCTCCAGTCTGGGAGCTGCGAGCTGCGAGGCTGCCAGGACGCCTCCCGCACACGCCGGGGGCGACTCTGGGCTCCTCCACGGTCCCCCCGGGGCTGGCGGCCGCCGCGCCGCCGGCCTCCAAGGGGGTGTGTCCCCGCCCCGCCGCGGCCCGACACTCGCCGCCGCCGCGGGCCCACCTGCTGCCCTCGCCGCGCGGCCCGGCCCGGAGGCGGCCGCAGCCCCGCGGGGTCGAGTCCGCCCCCGGCCCGAGCACGAGGCCCCCGCCCCGGGGACCCGCCGCCCGCTTCCGGACGGGCCGAGCGACGGGAGCTCCAGCTGCTTCCTCCCCGCGGGCCACACCGCGACCGGCCCCGCGGCGGGGACAACCTGCCCCTCTCCTGCGCCCACGCCCCCTCCGAGCGCCGGCGGCCCGGGGCAGACAAAAGCAGGCTCCCAGGCGCTCCCGGCCTTCGGCCCCGGCGCCCCCGCTCGCGCGCCTGTCCGCGCCGGTCCGCGCCTTCCCTCCAGCTCCGCGCGCGGGCGGGGAGCCTGCGAGCGAGGGAGCGCGCCGGGGGAGGGGGCGAGGCGGAGGCAGAGCATCTCCGCGCCACCGCCGCCGCCGCCGCCCGGCCGGGGGAGGCCTCGTCACAGCCGCCGCCTCGGCCGCGGCCGCAGATCTCGCGGTGTTTGCCGGCCGTCGCGCCGCCATATTGTGTGACAGTATTTTGATTTGCACTGGGCTGGCGGAGCGGCGGCGAGAGCGAGCGAGAGCTGGGGGGGTGGGGGGAGGGCAGGCGAGCGCGAGGGGGGTGGGGGCCGAGGGAGGGCGGGAGGCCGAGCGAGCGGCGGCCGAGGAGCCACCCAGCCCGCGTTCGGGAGCCGCAGCAGCCGCCGGCGGGGCGCCCCAGCCCGACCCCCACCCCTCCCCCTCAGCCACGAGCGGCGGCGGCGGCGGCGGCGGCGGCCGGAGGGAGGTGGCGGCGGCGGCCGAGCGGAGGGGCTGAGCGGGGAGGGCGGGCGGGCTGAGGTGTCCCCCCTGCCGGGCGGAATCGGAGGCGGCGGCGGCGCTGGCGGCGGCCGTGGTGGTGGAGGCGGCGGCGACGGTGGAGACGGCTGCCCTAGTGGGAGAGGCGGCGGCGGCGGCCGAGGAGGAGGAGGGGGAAGCGGCGGCGGCGGCGAAGGGTAAGCGGACAGCGCTGCCGGGCCGCGGCGGCGCCCCCGTCCCGGCTCTCCCCGCACCCCCTCCGTCTGGAAGGGGCTCTGCCGCCGCGCGAGGCCCCTGCGGGGCGTCCGCTTCTTCCTCTCGCTCTTCCTCCCTCCGCCTCCTTCCTTCCCCCAGTGCGAGGCGGAGAGGGAGGCCCCCCAAGTCCTCCAGCCGCGTGGGGGTGGGGAGCATCGGGCCGGGCCTGGGCTCCGGGGAGCGTGTGTGGAGGGGGAGGGGGAGAGCTGGGTGGGGGAGGGCCCCTGCCTGCACCGGTGCCCCCGGCCCGCCCCTCTGGCATGTGTGCGAGGGGGGTGGGGGAAGGAAGACTCCTTTTGGGGAGCCGTGGTCGGATGAAGATGACTTAGGGGCGAGGGCAGTGGGAGGACAGACCGAGTGAGGTGTGTGGGGGTCAGAGGGAGATGGTCGTTCCCTTTCCAGCGCTGCTTTTCTGCAGCCACCTGGAAGTGGGGAGCAAGCCCCGCTGTGACTAGGCGGCCCCCTAGATCTCACAGGCTCATTCCAGTTTTCTGGTCCCATCGACCTCCGACTCGGAGATTGTGATTGTGGCAGGGAGGCTGAAAGGGTCTGGGTCGGGCTAAACAGGTGACAGGTGTATCTTTCTGCTGCTGATGCTGTGGGGTTGCCCGGGCAGAGTGGTATACCAAAGTGTCAGAGACCGTGTGAGTTTGTATTTATGTGTTTGGCCATGTTTCCTTCCATATATAGTATATTTGAGATGTTAGATTTCCATTCTTCAAGTCATCTTAATTGTCGGGGAGAAATTCTTCAAATGCTTCTGATAAGAGGGGTTTCCAGGAGAGCGGAGGGAGTTTGCGGCTTCACCGAGGTTTCTCAAGAGTTCGTGAAATCAAGGTCCCCAATGCGAGGCTGTTTTCAGTGCCTTTATTCATTGGAAAGTTCTTGAACACTAAAGTCATATTCGAGGCAACAGGGAGGCAGTGTAATTTTGCATCCATTTTGTCTGGTTTTAGGTAAGTTTGGAAAGTGTCAAGTTTTAGGGTCGGATTGATTCACATTTTATAAAAGGAATTAGTTTGTGTTTTAGCTCACTCGGAAGGGTATGTTGCTCATTATGCAGTTTCAGATTTGGCCTGGAATTTTGGTGGGCACAGAATCCAGTTTTTGCTTTCAGTTTTTACAGTACTGCTGCTTACCACACTCTTCGTACAGTAGCAGAGTATTTTTTAAAATACCTTTAAATTCTTTGTGACAGTGAAATCGTGATTCATTTTAAACCCTGACAGTTTGAAACTCTAGATTTTGAAACCATTGCATTTTGTAATAAAGGAAGACACGCTGTTCATCTTAGTGTAAGCTTTGGCTAAGCACTTAAATTAGAAACAATGGAAGGAATTGTCAGATAAATAAGCTACAAATTAAATTAGGGCCAAGCTAGTTTAAAAGGGATCTTATAGCTTTTAAAAACTGTGTGTGGAACGGGTATATTGAATGATGTTACTATCAGTGTGTTAACAGGAAATAGAACAAAAATTCCAGTGATTCAGAACTTCTGTGGGGGTTTTTCCCCCTTAAATCGAATCAGTTTCTAATAGGGGGTGCCTAAGGTTTAAATCTTTAAAGGATCAACTGAAAGTTGAATGTGTTAATTAGATGAGTAAGTCATCCACTGAACATACTTCATTATTTCATCTTTCTCTGGGGTGTGTGGAATAACTTTTCCTGAGTTTAAAAGTATTCTCAAAGGACACTGATGAAATGTAGCCATTCAGCCCTCTTTAGTGAACTGTCACATAAGAAGAACCTGTGGTTTTGTAACTCATTAAGAAGTGGGTAAAGGATCAGAGTTTCATCTGATACAGATTTCCTGAAAAAATAAATTTTAACTTAAATCAATCCCATTTGATTGAAATAGCACCTATATTTGGTCTTCTGTCTAGTGGAAAGAATGCTCACCTTCAGCTAAGGATATTGTTTAAGACTTGCATCCAATTAGTACATCTAATGAAATGAGGTTTTTAAACTCTGCAGAGTTAAGTAGACACTACCCACATCCCCAATTAGGTCATTACTGAGTGTTGCTCCTTTAGTATTGGTAACACATTACACTTGGGTAAATGTCTTGACATGATTACTCTTGTATCTGGACAAAAATGAAAGTTTATTCTACTTCTGTAGTTTTCCCTGTAAGGAAAATTCTTTTCTCAAAATACTATTTAGGATGAAATGTACGTATGTGTCTTTGGACATGCTGCACTTTGAAAAATAGGTGTAATGTAGACCATTTACATGAAACTTGAGTTTCAGGCCAAAAAGTGCTTGAGGAATGTCTGAATTTTCTAAAATTTTAGTTATATAAACTGATCAAGACTAAAAGTTTATTTTTTAATGGTAGCATCCTTTAAAGGGGGATTTTTTGCTTGTTATAGATGTTTTGAAAATAAATTCCTGATAATTTTTACAATATATAGATTTTGTAAATTAAATATAATTCAGAAAGACTTGAAGTCCATTCTCTCCCTGGTCAGACTCCCATGACCCAGAGGAGAAGAGTAATAGCCCTTTTCGTTTGTTTCACTTATGTCGTCTTTATTTGATCCATCTAAGATTAGGACTCTATAGTAGAAGGATTATGAGGTAATAGCAGAGGCAAATGTGAATGTTGGGGCAAAACAGTAGTAAGGAGGAGAAGATAGGGGATTAGATGCTGGTAAAGGATTAGATGAACAGTTTTAGGCAGCTAGGAATGTGGAGATGTGGGTAGTGGTGGCTGCCAAGCATAGGAAGATGATCGGGCTGAATGGCACTAAGGAGAATTGCTCTGAATCTTTTGATAGACTCTAACAATCTACGTGTCATTGTATTTTGAACCTTCTGTATTAAGATGGTAAGGATCTGGAGACATTGAAATTGTATGAAATTTCTGTGTGTGCTCAGATATATTTACCTCTGGCTCATATTTCCAAAATACTTATAGTATTTTAACATTTCATTTATTATGATTCTGATCCTAAATAATCAAAGATTGTTGCTGAATCAGAAAGCTAAAAATACTTGAGTAAGTGCTCTGAGGGGTAGCAGTTCTGTACTTTTTACCTTCTCTTTAACCACTCAACTTGACTATGATCTTGATAGTCAGGGATTAAGAATGACTGTCGTCTTCTCTGTTTTCTATGTATTCTGTCCCTCAGAACACAATGTTTAGTACTAAGTAGTACTTACTGCTAGCCTTCTAGCAATGAAGTTATACATTTCTCTTGACTTTTCACTTTGGTTTTCGTTGACTCATTTTACCGAATATGCCTAATTTCTAATTTCTTAATCCTCAGAAAAGGAATGAACTACTGTTAAAAACCCAGTAAGAGGTGTCAGCTGACAAGTTGATGTTTCAGAAGGAGAGCCAAGTCAGAATTGCCACAAAGTAAAATTGTGTATATTAATATCAGTAAAAGATCTGTATGAAAATGGATTAAAGCTTTGGCACTTAAAAGTGCATTCCTTCAAAATATAGCTTATGTAGACCCCTCTATCTCCTGATGATGCTTGATAAATGAGGCTTTGCTGAATGTATCTTTTTGATTTGCCTCTTAACATTTTTAATGTAGAAGTTTAATAAGAAATTCTAATGCATCTCTAATCATCTCTTCCAGTTGAAAATCCAGGGAGTGGTACATTTCTTTTGACCTTTAATATCTTAATGGTAGCCTTTTTAGTGTTTCCTGCATAGTAAAGGAAAGAAAAAGAAACCAGCATTTACTGAATGCCTGCTGGGTGCCAATCTTTCATTCATTTCACAAATATTTATTGAGCACTTAGTCTGTGCCAGGGACCGTGAAGATGCTGGAGATGGCAGCAGTGAATAGGAGACACAATTTCTGTCCTCATGTATGTAGTTTACATTTTAGTAGTGGAACACATCATAAATGAGTAAAATGTAGTGTGTCTGGGAGAAAAAGTACTGTGGAGAAAAGTAAAACGAAAAAGGGGTTGGGGAATAGACTGCATGTTTACTCATTTAAAACCTGCATAATGGATATTACTCTTGATTTCAAAAACAACTGTCCCATACATAAATTTTTTCTTTGGTTAAGAATACACCTCATAACTTGGGAACACAATTGTGTTTGTACTTCACAGTTACAGAGTTTAAAAGCAGAAAAGCAGCAGAAAGCTGCTTTGTGGCTCAACAGAAAATTTGGAGTCTGCTATCCTGGTTTGAATCAGGGTTTTGCCACTCATTAGCTTTGTGATTTGAGGCCAGTTACAATTTCTCAGCCTCTCTGAGCTTGTTTTTTTCTCTGTGAAATGAATATAATATCTATAAGGCTGTTGTGATGATAAATTATGCATTTTGTGTAAATTATCTGATATATACAAGGGGCTTAGTAGATTGCAAGTTTTTTGTTGCTTATCTGGAGTTGTATAAAGCATAGTTGAAGTTGGTGAGCCTTACAAGAACCTGTCATAGTGCTGTGTGGGACACTGTTTGATGGACATTTGTTAACCACTAAAGCAGTCTTGTCTGAGAGCATAAGGGCAATTAACACGCAACTGTAACTTCAGATCACTGGTGCTTTCTGGGGAGTTTGTACGTGTTACCTGGTCACTGCTATCAGGAGTAAACCTGCAGTCTTTTTCTAGTGAAAGAACGTTGTGACATATCTTGGCATATAGGTTGATGAGTTGGATCTCAACATTTTGACAAGTAGATACAAGCGTTGTGTAAGATTCTAACGCATGGAAATACTTATAAAACATTTAGTACAGTGCCTGGCGTATTGTAAGTAGTAAATAAATGTTTGCTTTTGTCATTATTTATTACTCCTTTATTGTGTGAAGAGGGGTAATCCAAAAAATTAGCAAATATTAAGGAAAACTTTTACGAAGATAGAAAATAATGCAAATTCTGGATGGGTTTTCTGAAGAAGAGTGGAATAGCCAATCAAATTGCCGTATTTGTTTTTCATATTTAGACTGGACAATCACTAAATTGAGTTTGTCAAGGACACATCATGTCTGATTTTCCTTTCAGTCTTGACTTCACCATATCTTCAGTGGTTGGCCTGTATTTAGGAGCTCAAGAAGTAGTTCTGTGTGTTAAGTGTTGCCTGGTTCTCACTGATAGTTTTTCTGTGTATTGCAACTCTTTTTGGTCATAAGCACCTTCTGAGTTTCAAAAGTAGCTACACCGGACTTAAGTCTTTGAATCGCTAGTTTTAGGCACAGACTAAGATGTGAAGTCTTCTGAATGCCATTTTTTTTTAGTCTAGCCAAGAATCTGAAAAATATCCTAGAAATTGAAAGGAAGAAATTGATTATTTCCAGCTAGATTAGTATTCGTTAACCTATCCTATGAAGTTGTTGACAGTAAAGTAAAAAAGTGAGTATCAGTTTTAAAAAGCAAGGTAGAAGAAATAATCCACGCATAATTATATCCTCTTAACTGTTAAAAGACAAGTTTATCTTATCTCTTTAAGGCAATTTCAAAGAAACTGTAGATTTATACTGGCTTTATGAATTAAATGGCTCACTTTCTTACATTCCTGTGATGTGGGGAATATTGGTGTTTTCACAGAAACGGCAGAACATCCCACCCTGCCCCACCCTGCTTTATAAGAGTAACCATTTTTCAGATGTTTACATCTTAGCAGCAGTCAGCTCATTCCTGTTCTGTGGCAAGTTATCCTGTACCTGATGAATAATAATTGTAGCTTTTCTAAAACTTAAGACTTCCCTTAACTTCTGAGACCTTTAGTCATTTACACAAAATATTTCTTGGCTTTTTAAAAAATTCCCCACGAAGATGTATAGGAACAAGTTGCTTTATATTGAAGTTTGTTGTGACACAATACTATTTTAGAAATGAGATAGAAATACATGCAATTAAATATTTTATTATTATTTTTTTTTGGTGAGGAAGATGGGTCCTGAGCTAACATCCATTGCCAATCTTGTTCCTTTTACTTAAGGAAGATTGTCCCTGAGCTAACATCTGTGCCAGTCTTCCTTTGTTTTGTATATGGGATACTGCCGTACCATGGCTTGATGAGCTGTGTGTAGATCTGCACCCAGGATCCGAACCTGCGAGCCCCAGGTGGCTCAAGTGGAGCGTGCAAACTTAACCACTACACCACCGGGCTGGCCCCCAATTGAACATTTTGATACTCTAGTGAGTTTTTTGTTTGTTTGCTTGTTTTGAACTGTGACAACCTACCACTGGGAAGAGAGACTGTTCCAGAGTGTCAATTTGAGTGGCTTCAGAAAGAAAGTCTAATTTATCCACAAACAGGTAAAACATAGATGAGGGCATTATAAAAATTTATAGTCTTTTAATTGCCTTGGTAAAGAAAATGGCATCCTTGTTTCACTTAAGAAGAAAAATAAAAACAGTCCTAGTACAAGTCACAGAAGCCAGATAATAAAGTGGAGGTTGGAAAGGTCCTACAGAGAGAGACAGAGAGGAGAAGCAAGAATAAAGATATATAGAATTTAACAGAAATTTTGGTGGAAATATATGAACTCTGATTGTTATTAGTAGAATTATTCAAAAGAATTAATCCGTTGAAGTGTGTGATCCCTGCACCCAGCCCTCACCCAGCCTTGCTCTGAAACACCAAGGTGAAAGCACTGCCACGCTCCTGGGTGTCTTACAGAGATAGTGCTATGTCAGGCACTTGAACGTTTCCAGGGGGTAATTCTGACCATGTAACTTGCCTTTTTGGCTGGTGGAGAAGACAGATTCTGGGGAAATGACAGTGACTTTTTGCCAAAAAGGTGAGGAAGGTATAAAAGTAATTTCTGGTTAGTAAATTCTGCTTATTCCCTGGTTTATTTTAATTATGCTTTGATCTAAATTATTAAATAGTAGTCTTACTTTGAGATTTAGCTTAACATTTTACTGTGACATTTATATTAAGGAAAATTTCTTTTGACCTTTAATATCTTAATGTTAACCGTTTTTAGTGTTAGCAAAATTGAGCATATCACCAGTTTGCTTCCTGTCAGTTTGCCAGGCAGGCAGGCCAAAGATACTGCTTGTTTCATCAGTATAGAGCCAATGGCAATTCGGTGCACTGCTTTTCCATTCCCTATCAATGAGAGAAGATACTTGGCAATACAAAGAAAATCTTGAAATCAGCAACTTGACCTTGCTGGCCAAAAAAAAAACTTGACCATGGGCAAGTTTTGTTTAGTCAGAGAAATCAACAAAAACCATAATTCCGACATGAACTGGGGATTTAGGAGTAGAAGGGAGTTTACCTAGTTTTAATTCTCTCAGCAACTGAAGAAAATAGTACTTTTGACTTTGAGTTGGTCTCTGTTAACTTGTCAACCTCCACCGCTTTAACTAAGTAGCTTAATTTTACCATTTTGGGAGTCAGTGAGGTATAATAAGAAAAGGCCTAGGCTTTAAAGTCAGATGAGTCCAAGTTAAAATCGAGTTCTATTTCTAACTATAGCTTCGTGGTCTTAGGCTAATCACTCAAACTCTTTGAGCCTAGAGCTTTCCTTTAGAAAAATGCATATGTATAGTAATACCTACTCTGCATGGTGGTTTCATTATATTTGTATTTCTCATGTTACCTAACACAGTACCTACCTGGAACTTAGTGGGCATCAGTAAGCAGGAAGTAGTCAAAATGTAAAATATGTCCTATGATGTCCTGTGCTTTTCAGGACAACTTTTCTTCCCTGTAACTCTCTTGTATTAGCTTCATTTTGAGTACCTTCTATTTAGTAAAGTTTAATTTTTAAAAGTATGAAGCTTTCAAATGGAACAAGGCAAGTTCTTGTTCTGGTTACATTAGACGTAGCTTAAATCATGGGAAGTAATTTTACATTTGGAATGTTGCTTTGTTAGGTTTTTCCTTCAGGGTACCTGTTCACTTCATTTTCCCTCAACAAAGAGAATGAAAAGGAAATAATTTCTATAATGTTTAATTTACTGTAACTATTTAAACCAAGGATGAAATAAAGCATACCGTTACTTTCTTAATCACAAAATAAACATGCGAATTACTAATTTTTTGTATTTTTCTTACCCGTTCCTGTGAAAAAGCCTATGTTTTCAATTTGAAAATAGTCTACAACCCACAATTTAGTTCTTTTGTATGGAAAGCACTAGAAAATCGGCATGGATCAGATTTTGAAAACACCTCAAAATGAGGTTAAATATAATACTACAAAACTTGTACCACTTTATCTGTGTAAAATGATGTTTACACTTTCTCTGTTTTAAATTACTGTTTAATGTATTCTCGTTATTTTGATAATACTCTTTTCTATGTCCATATTTACATTTAGAAGGAGTATAGTGTTAAATTTTCTGATGTTTGTTACTGGATTAACTGTGGATTTTTTTGCTTTGATCTTTTTCCTAAAAGTTTTTTTGTCTTAATACATTGAGTGACCTGGTGTGATTGTTGTAGAATATTTTGCTCTACTAATTAGTATTAAATGCTGTTTGTATAAATAATATTTTAGCATATTGATAATACTGTTTGTTCATCAATCACTCAGTAAACTTCAGAACTCTTCCTGGGCCTATAGCACAAATAACTTTTTACTGAAATATAAATACAGTTGCTGTAGTTACTGTTGAAACGGTAAAAACAAATAAACAAACAAAAAACCCCTGCATTTTAATAAGTATGTTTAGAACATTTTGTAGCGTATACATGAAATCTCTAATCCTAGAGGTAATGCGTACTCATTAGTCTTATACATGTGCAGATTTTGTGCAGTCTGTGAAATAAAGCCAGAAGCAGAAAGAGTGATGGAGACTCAGCCATTAATCATCAGATAAATAGCATTATTATTGCAGAAAGAATTGTGAGGTACATATTGGTCTTTTCAGTCTAGTTTTTATAGCTGAATAGTTTTGCTGTTAGCAAAGTCAACATGTAGTATGAAAGAGTATATGTATATACACAGAAGTTTCATTTTTGTTTTCATCAAATACGATTATTTTGAAAACCTAACATTTTCATATCTTTTCAGGGCGGGTCACTTAATGCCAGTAATAATTAGGTCAGCAAGGTAATTTTGCCTTTTGTCATTTGCAAGAGTCTGTCTTATATGCAGCAAATAAACCAATAATCAATTGTATGAAAATTTAAATTAAAGAAACCGCCCTTTAAAAATTAATAATATTCAAATCTGTGGGATAAAGATTGATATTTGCTTCCATATTCTTGACATTCTGTGGACTATTCTGTATTTTATTCTTTCCTTTTTATACTAGCATTTTCTGATCATAGGTTTTTATTCGTGCTAAGTCGTCACTAGAAAATAGTTACAGAGAAGATAGCAATATAAGCAAGAAAACTTGCTTTTTAAAAAGAATTCAGAATAGACTGTGTTCTATTTTAATCCATTGAGCTCAAATTGTGCTATAGTTGCTTGGTTAATTTTTAAAAGGCAATTAGTGACCTGATAAACATGGGCATCTACTCTGGAACTTAAGCAGATATATGCAGGCGTCATAGTTAAGTAGTTACTAGAATTGAAGGGAAAAAGTATTCAAGGAGATATGTAAGAGATCATTGTCAAACAAAAGTTGGTGGAAATATAGGCACTGTATATTTGCATTGACAGTAACTTACTGTTTACCTTGTGACTAGCGTGTATCTGAACTGTACTTGACTAAGTGCTGTTTGCCACTTGATGATTTCCTAAGGAAATGGGAAGATAAACACATGGAAATGAAGGTTTCAAAAAAAATTCTCATTTCCATGTTGACAATTCTGCTTCTTTACATATAAAAATGTATTGACACATATTGGTTGTTTTGAGATTTTTTTTGTAGCTGAGGTTGGCCTGAGTAAGACATCCTCATTCTATTCATGAGATTTTCCCCTCATGGACAGTGGCTTGAGTTACAGGATGAGAGCTGAGTTTGAATTTACTACTGAGAGCCATTGCTCCAGCTCTGCAGATAGAATAAGAAGTTCTCTTTGGGGGATGGTAACTGGTTCATAGGAAAGTTGGACTGGTGATCTTAGCCAAACCAAGCGTCAGGATCAAGCTTCAGTACTTCAGCTTTTATAGGCTGTCACATGATCAAAAGAATGGAAAGAAACTCCACAGAGTTTGTTTGATATGCCATCTATGACACACCTGTGCAAAAGAGCTGGCTGACCCAGGAAATCTGACCTGACTCATTCTTCCACTATGTCTCATCTCTACATTCTTTTTTGGTCAATCTAATTCACTTCTCCAATAGTTGTGAGTTAGTTTTGAGTTCCTGTTGTGTCCCAGGTGCTTTGCTAGGTGTTGGGGATGGGAAGATCAGTAAGATACAGTTCTTGCCCCCAAGGGAGATGTATACAAACTAGTATGCTGTTCTGTAACAAATGCAGTGATAGGGTTAAACATAAAACACTTTAGGAATCTACAGGAGAGAGTGTCTGACTCAGTGAGAGATGGAGGGATACGCCAGGGAAATCTTCATAGGAAAGGTGATACTTAATCTGAATGTGTGTCAGATGGACAAGAAAGAGAAGTACAGGTTGGGAGAAGAGAGCCCATTTCTGTCAGAGAAAACAACGTGGAGGTAGGAAAGTCCACATGTATTCAAGTAACTATGACGAGTTCCACCATGGTGGGTTAATAGGAAGTGAAGTGAAAATTAGAAGATAGAACATGAGGATACTTGTATGCTCTGTAAAGTAGATTTGACTGCAAATGATGGAAGACAAATGCTTAAATTAACATTCTAGAAAGATTTCTCTGGCTGCATTGTAGAGAAATTTAAAGAGCCAGGCTTGGGAGGGAGGACAGGCCTTATAACCTGTTTGTGAGTTGATATGGACCTGAATTAAGGCTGTTTTTAAGGAGAAGAGTAGATGATGAATTTGAGACGAGAATACCGAGTGTGAGGTAAGGCAAGGTAGGGATCACATGTGCCCTAGCTTGAGTACCTGGGTGCATCCTGTATGCCTGCCATTCAGCAGTACAAGAACATACCAGGGACAGTAACACGTAAGGAAGATATTTGAGTTCTCTTTGTTGGTTTTAAGGTTCCTGTGGAGAGAGAAAGAGGAAGAAGCCATCACTTTATATGGGGGGAGACAGGGAAAACTTCTCTGATTAGATGACTTTTGAGCAGGTATCTGAATGAAGTGATAAAGGGGAAGCGCTTTCCAAATAGAGGCAATAGCAAATGCAGAGGCCTTTACGTGGGAGCAGGCTTGCCATGTTCCAAGAGCAGGAAGGCCAGTGTAGTTAGATTGAGAGAGGGGGGAAGGGTAGATGAGGTCCGAGTGTGGATGTGCTTTTCATGTAGCATCTTTGGATGGTAGTAAGGACTTCAAATTTTATTCAGAGTGAGATAGGAATCCACTGAGCGGTTTTAGGACATGATCTGTTAGCCTTTTTCCCCCTTACTTTATAGAACATGATTTTTCTGTCTGTGTATAGTTCTGTATAATTTATCATGTGTATAGATTCGTGTAACCTTCATAGTCAGGATATAAAGCTAGAACTGTTCCATTACCACGAAGAAACTTCTTTGTGTTACCCCCATAAAGTCCTATCTTTTCCCCAACCTTACACCCTGGCAACCACTGGTCTGTTCTCTATCACTATAATTTTATCACTTAGAGGTGTTACATAAGTGGAATCATACATTATGTTTTCTTTGGGGATTGACTTTTTTAACTCATAGTTATGCATCCCAGTTGTTGCGGGTGTCAATAGTTCATTCCATTTTAATGTTAAGAGGTATACTGTTGTATACATGTACCATGATTTGCTTCTTGACTGATTGAAGGAGTTTTGGGTTCCCAGTTTTGGGCTATACAAATAAAACTGCTGTGAACAGTTTTGTACAGGTTTTTATATGAAAATACATTTTCATCTTTCTAGGATAAATCCCCAAGAGTGCAATTGCTAGGTTGTATGATAAATGTATGTTTAACTTTATAAGAAACTTTCACTTTTCCAGAGTGGCTGCACCATTTTACATTCCCACCAGCAATATATGAGAGATCTTGTTTCTCTGCATCCTTGTCGACATTTGGTATTGTCAGTATTTTTTTTTTCAGCCATGCTAATACAGGTGTGAAGTGACAGCTCATCATAGCATTAGTTTGCATTTCCCTAATGGCCAATGATATTGAGCATATTTTCATGTGCTTCTTTGCTGGCTGTATATTCTCTGTAGTGAAGTGTCTGTTCAAGTCTTTTGCTCATATTCTAATGGAATTGTTTGTTTTCTTGTTGAGTTTAGTGAGTTCTTTATTATGGATACAAGTCCTTTGTTAAGTATCTGATTTGCACATATTTTCTGTTGGTCTGTGGCTTATCTTTTCATCCTCTTAACAGGGGCTTTTGCAGAGCAAAAAAATTTAATTTTAATTTTGTTAAAGTCTAATTTATTCATCTTTTCTTTTATGGATTATACCTTTGTTGTCAAGTCTAAACTCTTTGCTTAATCTTAGGTCCCAAAGATTTTCTTCTAAAAGTTTTTTAAAAGCTTTATGTCTTGTATGATCCATTTTCACTTAATTTTTATATAAAGGTGTGAAGTTTAGATTGAGGTTCATTTTTTTTCTGTTGATGTCCAGTTGTTACAACATGATTTGTTGAAAAAATTAGCCTTTCTCCCTTGAATTGCTTTTGTACCTTTGTCAAAATCAGTTGGCTGTACTTGTGAGGGTCTGTTTCTGGGTTCTCTGTTCTGTTCCACTGATCTTTGTGTCTCTCCCTCCAACACTACTACACTGTCTTGATTACCGTAGCTATATAAAGTCTTAAAGTCATGTAGTGAAATTTCTCCACTTTAATTCTCCTTTTTCAGAATTGTTTTAGCTATTCCAGTTTCTTTCCATGCAAAATTTGGAATCTACAAAAAATCCTACAGAGATTTTGGTAGGAACTGCATTACACACATAGATCAATTTGAGGAAAATTGACAGCTTTATTTTGTTGAGTCTTTCAATCCGTGAACACAGTGTCTCTCTCCTTATATTTAGGTCGTCTTGATTTCTTTCATCAGACATGTAGTTTCCAGCACACAAATCCTATATGTGTTTTGTTTAGATTTATACCTAGATACATTTTTGGGGGCAATTATAAGTGATTTTGGTTTTGATTTTGCTTTCCAGTTGTTTGTTGCTAGTTTATAGCCATATGATTGATTTCTGTGAGTTGACCCTGTGTCCTGAGATCTTGCTAAAATAATCAATTCTAGGAGTGTTTTTTGGTAGCTTTCAGAGTTTTCTAATGTGTCTCTGAATAGAGACAGTTTTATTTCTTCCTTTCCAATCTGTATGTCTTTTATTTCCTTTTCTTGCCTTACTGCTGTGGCTAGTATTTCCAGTACTTTGTTTACTAGGAATGGTGAGATCAGATAAGGTTGTCTTGTTCCTGATCTTAGGGGAAAGCGTTCAGTTTTTCACCATTAAGTATGTTAGCTGTAGGTTCTTTGTAGATGCTGTTTATCGGGTTGAAAGTTCCCTTTCTAGTCCTAGTTTAAGAGTTTTTGTCATAATTGGATATTGAATTTTGTCAGTTGCTTTTTCTACATCAGTTGGTATGATCTATGGCTTTTCTTCTTTAAACTGTTAAGTGATAGTAACTTTCCTTTTTTAAGATTCACTCTGGCTGCTCTGTGTGGAATAAACTATGGGAGTGAGGCAAAGATATAATCAGGGAATCCATATTGGAAATTATTGCAGTAATCCAAATGAGAGATGATAGTGGCTTGGCCAGAGGCAGTAAGAGGAAAGGGTGAGAAGAGGTCAGATTTTGGATATGTTTCAGTTCCTCTGTGGGCAGGAATTGCTGATGAATTAGATCTGAGACATAAAAGAGAAGTTGAGGATGACTCCAAGATTTTTGGCCCAAGCACTTGGAGGTAGGGAGTCACTGTTAACTGAGTTGAGGAAGATGGTGAAGTAGCAAGTTTGGGCTGGGCGATCAAGAATTCAGTTTTGGACATGTTAACTTTGAAAGGCCTGTTAGACATATAACTGGAGATGTCAGATAGACGATTTGATACATGAAATGGAATTCAGGCAAGAGGTTCAGGCTAGAAATAGAAGTTTGAGAGTCACCAGTCCAGTTGATGTATGAGAAATTATAGTGATATTTATTAAAAACAGTATCTTTAACTTTTTTGTTTCTGTTTGTTTTTTGGCTGAGGAAGATTCACCCTGAGCTAACATCTGTGCCAATCTTCCTCTGTTTTGTTGGGCTTTTTTTTTAAGTATATGGGCTGCCAACACAGCATGGCCACTAGCAGATTGGTGTAGGTCCACACCCGGAAACCAAAGCTGGGCCACCAAAGCGCAGCACGCCAAACTTCACCACTAGGCCACTGGAGCAGGCCCAACCTTTTTTGTTTTTACTGTCATGTATTTAAGGTTTATTAACAAAAAAAAACAGATTCTCCCAGCATGTGCAGAACTTTATGAAAATTTAGATTGGTTCTGTTTATCAACAGACTGTTGTGTATCTGACATTAAGTGTACCAGAAATTATATGGTTGGGAGACAATTTGGGGGATATATATTTACTATAATATATGTTTCACTATACATGTTTGATAGGTAGATGGCTATAATAGTAGTGTAGACACATGTGTCTTACTAATTTTCAGAGCTTTGTCTTAAGTCTTCATAAAATGAAGTAGCTCTATGTGTATTGTGAAAAGTGTTTGAAACTATTGTTGAGAGCCTGAATGGCTTTCTGTGGCACCATTTCTCTTGTAGATAAAACAGACAGGACAGCCAGAGAGACAGATCAAAAGTAACAATTAAAAACAGAAATGCTAAATAGCTAGCAAGGAGAGACTTAGATTTCTGACTTACAGCCAGAAATAAATTGGTAAAGAGAGAGTGTAAGCCTCAATTTACAGAATTGGTGAAAAGACAGATTTTCTGAGTTCTATTCAGATATGTTTACTTCATATTAAGATATTCTGGAAAATATTTTGTAAATGCTATAATCGTTTCTGCTGTAACTGAGTAATGATATTTTCTTATTGATAGTTTATATATCTCTATCACTTAATTTCCCATATTGCATGAGTTACCATATCGTGTTCTAATATTCTATATACTTTTCAGTTTCTCCCACTAAATGTAAGTTTTTATAGCATTAGTACAATGCCCTGGCACTTAAGCTCTGTGTAAATATTTGTGAATGAATGAGTGAACACACATGCACACTACTAAAGTTTAAAGCTAGAAGACTTGCTTGCTTTTGAAAGTAAATGAGTTTTTGAGATTCCTGAGTATGGGTTATGGTCCAATGTCTTTTCCAAGTAGTACCTTGATGCTTTCAAACAAACATTCCACTCCAACCAAATGCTCTCATTCATAGCAACATTACTAACCCGAGGTCAGTGAGGCACACATTTTGCCTTTCATTATTTGTTCTTTTTTCCCTAGTGGTAATGGGTTTATGCAAAATCATCTAAACTTTGGCTCAGACTTCTTGTATCGAACGGAGCACACATTGCAGGTGGTAGACTGGGCTTAGAGTTTCGTCTGTAGTAGCCTGTCTCATAGGAAATCCCCTGTGCACATTTTAAAGAAAGTGATGTCCATCTGTCTGTCTTCTACCTAGTCCTTCTCCCCATTTTCAGGTAGATGGTAGAGGTATAGGCCAAGTTTCTTCTCAGTAAACACTGTACTTTACAAAGCATTTTCACATTCCATTTCCCCTTTGACCTTGACAAGGCAAAATTACCCTGAGCGTTTCTGTTCCAATGCAGATTGAAGCACCAGGAGAATAATTATTTTTGAAAGCCATAATATTTTATTTCCAGATTCATAGTGTGTTTGTATGTGTATGTATGTATATGTTTATATGTATATCTGTATATACATGTATATATCATGTTAGTCTATGACTAGTTAATAAAGTTTATAGGAACAATGGCTTTCTCTGGTATTATTAACACTAACACAGTAACAATGTAAATTGTCAATGCTCTGTTTTAGGCGTCATGGGGAATAAGGCAGGGGGCGCTGTATAAAATAATCCTTATTCTCTCTGGGAGAGAATGATGTGTAGTAAACTGAGTCTAACATAGAGGTCCTTAGGCGCCGGCCCGGTGGCGCAGCGGTTAAGTCCACATGTTCTGCTTCTCGGCGGCCCGGGGTTCACCAGTTCGGATCCCGGGTGCAGACATGGCACCGCTTGGAAAAAGCCATGCTGTGGTAGGTGTCCCATATATAAAGTAGAGGAAGATGGGCAGGGATGTTACATGCTCAGGGCCAGTCTTCCTCAGCAAAAAGAGGAGGATTGGCAGCAGTTAGCTCAGGGTAATCTTCCTCAAGAAAAAAAGAAGTAGAAAAGAAATAGAGGTACCTACCTCGCATAATCTTGGGGAGCATTAAATGAATGAATGAATTATAAATCATTTGGCCAGTGCCTAGTACGTAATGAATGTCCAGTAAATTTTAGCTATTCTTAGAAAACTATTTGTTATAAAATTATTACAAGCATAGTAAACTTAAAATTTTATAATAATTATTGTTACACCTCTTTTCATTTGGTTTTCTTGATCACATTCTTTCCTGCATTTTGTCTAACTTTTCTAACTCCTTTGTTAGATCTTGGTCTTCAAGTCTCCTCTCTTCCTGCCTAGCCTTTTTTCCATTCCTTAGGTCATTGTCACCACCTTCTGCTGAAACTCAGTATAGCATAATTCTGCAAAATCTCTTACCTCTCTTGGGGAGGAAAGTGACATGATCTGGCTATGTTTTAGGAGCTAGAGAGTTTGTTACCACTGTGAGATGTATCTTAGAAGGGCCTATGAGTGGACTAACCCATCAGATAAGAGATGTTTGTGTCCAGCTAACAGATACCTGAACAAGGACATTATGGAAATAGAGAAGGTGAAGTATTTGTGGGAGTAATCAGTGGAACTTTGCCGTTGATTATATACGGCAAGGAAAGGAAGAATTGAAGACTAAGATTTCTAGCTTCAGCATCGTGCTCTATTATTAATAGTCAACATAGAGATCCATTATTAGGTGGGAGGGGGTGAGCTGAGTTTCGACAAGATGACTTTAGGTTGCTAGCATGACATTGTCAGGCTATTGGTTTACTTGTTCCAGTCCCACCCATTCTGCTCTTCCCCTCACTCACTCTCTGTCTGAATTCCATTGCTATTAGTCTAAGAACTTTGGGAAAAGCAGTTTCTTTCTGGTCATCATCAGCAGTAGAGATTGAAATGTGTGGAGAGCAGTTCCATGTTTCCTACCCACATTCCCATAATCCTCCTCTTTTCGACCCTTCCCTCTAATGAAAAAAGATCACTTAGAATAATATTTAGAATCACTGCTACCACCCCACCCCACCTCTGAGATATTGGTAGATAAGTTTTTATATTTTATATGAAATACATGAAGCAACTTGGCAGTACTTTTTGAAGAAAAACAAAACTTCATGAAGTGTTTGTGAATAGAATATTAGTCAATGAGTAGAGTAATACCTTATTCATCTAGTATCGTTAGGTAGTAAATATTCTACATCAGATAATTGAAACATCTCAAAATTTATTTCTTTATAGATTTGATGTATAGAGATTTTTATATTACATATATATGCTATGTAAATTTTCTGTATTTTTTAAGTAATTCTACATCTATTTCTCTATGATGTTTTATATGATTTAACTGCCTTCTGAAATAGGGAACATTCCCCCTGACCCATACTTCACCTTTTCTGAGAAATAAAAACAACTTTTTGTTTCAGGGCTTCAAAATGAGAGTCAGGAGCCCCAGGTTCTAGTCCAAGGTCTAACAATAAATTCCTGCATGAAATGTTTTAGGTTTTTTACCATTGAATCTGTGGAATCTGGAATAGTGCCTGGCGTGTAGTAGGTGCTTAGCAAATATTTTTGGAGTGAATCATTGTTTTATGCCTACTTTAGCACTCCTTTCCTGATTCATTACTTGGAATTTTTTTTTTTTTTTTTGAGGAAGATTAGCCCTGAGCTAACATCTGCTGCCAATCCTCCTCTTTTGGCTGAGGAAGACTGGCCCTGAGCTAACATCCATGCCCATCTTCCTCTACTTCATATATGGGACGCCTACCACATCATGGCTTGCCAAGAGGTGCCATGTCCGCACGCAGGATCCGAACCGGCGAACCCTGGGCCGCTGAAGCGGAACGTGGGCACTTAACTGCTGCTCCACTGGGCCAACCCCAGTACTTGGAATTTATTACTGCCTAGCAAATAAGCTGCTGAGTTTTTAATATAATAGGAGTATCTAGGGTCTGATTGAAGTGAACTGTTAAGCTTAATTTATAATATCTGTTTCAGCTGCTTAGTGGAATTTTTGGCCTTCTCATGAGGTATTTTCTGGTACTTAAAGTTGCCAAACAAATGATCTTCGAATACTTGATTTATTGAAAGTTGTTTCTTTATTGAATACATTCTGTGTGCCTGTATTATGTGTAGGCAGGGTCCTATATATAAGCATATAGCCCGTGTCCCAGGGATCTTATACTTTAGGTGAAGAGACACAGAAGTGGAACTCTAAGGGGAGAATTACATGTTGGGTCGTGAAGCATTGACCCACAGGTGCAGTAGGAGTTCTAGGAATAGAGAGATCCATGTGGGCTGAACCAGTAGAAAAGAGAGTCAGGAAGGAGATGAAACTTGAATTGGTTTTGAAGAGGTAGTTAAGATTTTGATAAGCATCAAGATAGAGAAATGACATTGTAAGCAAGGGCAGTAGTACGGTCAGGAATAAAATGGGGTTGAACATGTTCAGACAAGCCTGACTGGATTCCTGTGCGTGTGGGGACTAGTGGGAGATCAAAGTAGGTGCATTTAGTAGAGAAGTCTTATTACTCCAGGCTCCATGACCCTGAGGGGTCCGAGGATAGAATTTAGAGGAGTCCATGCATTTAGACGAGAAAAAAAATCATACCTTTATATTTTCACTAGCAATAAACTCTAACTGAAATTTAGCATTTCCTTCTATCATGATTTTAAGCAGTAAACCACAGTATTATTAGCAGTGCCTGTGATTTTGTTACTAATAGAAAAAGCACTGATATTTTCATATTACTTTACAATTGTGACTATCTGTGAATATAATTTATGCAGATTACTACTTCAAAATTACAGTTGTTACTAGATCCCTGCTAGTTTTATTGTGTTGAGTGTTAGTAAAGAGGCATTTGTAATATATTACAAATATGGGTTTTAAAAAACACTTGGTAACTGTGTTTCAGTATAATTAGTTTTCTTCGTAATCATGTATCTTATTTCATACATCTAAAACCGTTCATATTTTTTAAAAATAATTAACTATATTTCAGTAAAATTGGCTTTCTTTGTAATCATATGTACTGTATTTCATGTATTTAAAACCATTCTGAGACGAATCTGTAGCTTTTCCCAGACTGCCGAAGGCATCCATGACGCTGAATCTAGTGGAACCAAACTGGAGAAGGCTTTGAAAACACACCAAGGAGTTTTATTTAGCTGAGGTGATAAGCAGGGGAGAAGCCTAGTAAATGTTTCATTTGTTTTGTTTTAATTACAGAATAAATGAAGTTAATTTAGAATTTTTGTGGGGTTTTTTTGGGAGGAAGATTGTCCCTGAGCTAACATCTGTTGCCGGTCCTCTCTTTTTGCTTGAGGAAGATTGCCATTGAGCTAACATCTGTGTCAGTCTTCCTCTATTTTACGTGGGATGCCACCACATCACAGCTTGACTATCAGTGCCAGATCTGTACCCGGGATCCGAACCTGCAAACCCCGGGCCCCCAAAGTGGAGCGCGCAAACTTAACCAATATGCCACCAGGCTGGACACTAGAAAAATTCTAAATTTCATTAAGTTTAAAAAGAGAGAGGGAAGACTTCTTCTTAGCTCATAACTATAGATAAACTAAGGTTTAAAAGGTAATAGAAACTCGTCTGTTATCTCACAATCACTGTCCTTACCCTATTATTATCTGTCTGTTCCAGTTTATTCAGTTCTTGCGCAAAGAAGTGAAATATTCAGTGGTTATGTAGGAGCGTTTCTTAATCTGCTGTACTATACTTGAGAGGTCAAGTGGGGAGACCTTGAGGGCAGGGAAGGAAGCTATGGATCTGGTCATTTAGATGTTGGATGATTGGGATAGTGTGGTTGGAGTAGAATTGGCAATTGCAAGACGTATATTGAAAGAACTTAGAGGACTTGGTGGTAAATATGGGGTCTGAAGTGCATGGAGTAGTATAAGGAAAAATATCAAAAAGATAGTTAAGAATAGGGTGCCTAAATTAGGATTCCTGGAATAATACTGTATAGGTCCACAACACCTTATCTGAAACCCTGAGGCCAACTGTGTTTCGGAATTCAAAATTGTTTGAGTTTTAGAAGGGTAATGCAGTGTATATATTATATATTATTATAATACCCCCAGCAAGGTTTGAGGCATCACCCAGTAATTAAAAACGAATATTTCTGCAGTGAAACATGGAAATATTCACAGTAGGTAGGCTAAATAAAGCCTGTAAATAGTCTCACATCAGTTCAGAGCAGATTTTTGCCACTACCAGATGAGTTTTGAGATGAAGTTTCATGGAAAAATTGTTTTCAGAACATTTTAGATCTTAGAACTGCGGAAGTGACTGTGGACTGTATTGACGGTAACGTCCAGTGAGGAGAGTCCTAGGAGTTGCGTTTTAAGGAATGTTAATTATGAGATGGGGGAGATTTGAAGAAGTTGAGAAAGGGGAGAGGCCGGTCTAGGTAACTTTAGTTTTCAGGCTAGAAAGAGAATCACTACTTCTGCTAAAAACGGGAAGTTGAGGAAAGAAGCGAGTTTGGGGGAAAGGTTAAGTTTAAACTTGCTTCTCACGAGATTCCCTTTTGCTTTTCTTGTATTGCATATCATGGGTAAGTGAACGTGAAAGTTTAGAAGTGTTGGAGTAGAGAATTTCCGCTTAAAGTGAGCTCTGAATTTCCAGAGCCTACGGACTGATGTTGAGATACTGAAGTAGTTCTCCGTGGGACCGATGGGAAGGGTGTTGCCAGATAACTCAGAGTTGTGGCCCTGCTCACTGGAGCAAAACCTGGAAACTAGACTGAAAGGAGTGGAGTAAGGTACTTGTCCCCTAGCAGCATTCTTTTCTGTATGGTTGAGTCGTTGCTGGGGCCATATTGATAATGATATAAGTAGATTCGGAAGTGGTCATTGTCGCAGCAGCAGTGGTAGCTGACATGTTTTGAAGGCTTACCCTGTGCCAGGCCCTGTTCTGCAAGCAGTCTAGTGTGTCTGTTTCTGCCTGTGGACTGGGTCATGGCGTCAGACAAGGTGGGAAGCATTAGCCTAGGTACCTGTGTGATTTGATTCTCAGTTCACTTTAAAAATCTGGAATATAATAATTAATGCATGAATGTGAAGAATTGAGTAGGTTTTAACTTTATTGCTGTTCTGTAATTTTTTTAAAAAATCTACTTCGATAAATGGACTTATACATTAGTATTGTCATATAAGTAAAATCTCTTAGAAATAGGGACAAGTCTTTTTTTTTAACAAAAATGAAATAAGGTCCAATAATTATTCTAAAAATTAGTTTAATTACTTTATATTTACTATATATGAATATGTGCTTTTATTTTATGATTCATAAGTTTAAAAGCAAATTTTCTCTTAAACTTTCATTCAAATTCTGCTACTGACTTGTATGGTTTGAACTTTATGTTTTTCTTCTATTATTATAAGGATATTGGACTAGATAATCTGTAAGGTTCCTTTCAACATCAAATTCTGTGATTCTGAATGTTTGTTTCATCAAGTCGAAGAGAAAGCTCAAACTACAACTTAAAGGAGATTCTTTTTAGATTATGCTGTGAGTGTAGATAAGATGCCAGAGGAAGAAGTGAGAGAATGAATGTCATAAGTTTGCAACTACACCCTTTAGACAGACGCTAAGAAGCACGGAAATAAGGATTGTGGGAAATAGAAGAACATGCACGGTGTTGACCAGAAATGTTTCCAATAAGAGAATGATCAGTAATCATTCAAATTAGTAATCACTCAAGTGAATAGAACATAGAGGAAGGAACCTGGGACCTGGAGTTAAAAAGCCATGAGTACATTTCTGGCCCTGACTCTGCTGCTTTATTGGAGCTTGATAATCAGTAAATTACTTAATTTTCTGAACCTTGCAAAATGAGAGTAATAACTACCTTGCCTTCCTTAATGGTTTTTCAAGAGGATCAAATGATGAGTTAGAAAGTACCTAATAAAACTTAAAATATTCTTAAAAACTTAAGTTATTGCAAAATGGTGGATGAGGGTCCTGAAAGGGTTGTTGGATTTGATGATTTGAGTAAAACTATTATCAAGGGAGGAAACTTGAAGGCAGACTAAAATAAAGTAGAGGCCCTCGTATAATATTCAGTAGAAAAGTTTGGCAAGGCCTGAGTGGTAAAAGAGAGGTGGGCTAGCATAACAGATGCATTTCATCGCTATTGCAGTTTTGTATGCACAGTTGTGTTTCTTACTGGATTAGGAGTAGGTAGAGAGCAAGGCCTGCAGCTCATTCTGTTTTCTCAGGGCCTTGAATAAAGTACCAGTTTTAATAAATAGCTTTGTGAATTCAAACTTACTGAACAAGACTTAACTGGTAAGGAAAAATTTTGTGATACAAGTGTGTACATGGATGTCTATTTAAGATGGTAAAGACTTAAACATGTTCATAGATTGAAGGGAAATTGAAAAAGGATTTGTTTCCTCAAGGAAATGTGAAAGAAGGGGATAGGATCTGGAGCCACAAATGAAGGTGATAGTCTTACTGCTAAGAGACTATTCCCAGCAAAAGGCACCAGACCTGCGGTGGTCAATTCAGTTACCACGGCATTTTGTTGCTAGAAATGGTTAAATACTAGAATTCATATTTTAGTATTCAGTGAAATACTAAATTCCTTTTAAAAAGTCATGAATCAAAAAAGGTCTGGCTAGCATTACTGTTACGTAACATTGTCTTGGGAATGCTGGCCAATGTAATTAGACCAAAAAACAAAATAGGAGTTGTAATTATTGAAAGGGAGGCAGCAAATTTATTGTTTGTAGATGACATTGTGTAACTGGAAAAGCCAAAAGAATCAACTGAAACATTACTGTGAGTAGTGAGATTTCAATATGACAGCTAGTTATAAAATAAAAACAAATATTAATGGTTTATCTAAAGTGTTTTCTTGATGGTCTTTAAACTGAAGGCCTATCCATATGGGTTAAAATGAACGGAATCCTCATTCTTAAATACTCTTTTTTTGCATCTGGGGAATACACAGACTTAATTTAATCTTATCATCTCCAAATAAATCAAATCTGTTTTGAATAAGACATAGTCTATGTTAACTTTTTAAAACTTTTGAATTAAAGCTGCAGCAGTGAATACATTTAGAATGACTTTAAGGAAATCCTTTTTTTTTTTTTTTTTTAATTCCTTGTGGCTTGTGATACTTGCTGTATTACTTGGTAATGCCAGGGAAGGTGTAATCTGATCTGTGAGCCATATTTGGTAAATAATAATTTTGTGTGGAACCCACTGTTCTATCAGTAAGAGGAAAATTATTGCCCAAATGTAAGGCTTTTCTTTGACCTTAAAGCATTTCCTGACTTAAGACCAAGTTATATCATGCATTGATTCCCTTTGTTTTTTAAAAGCACTGTATTCCAGATCTATAACCTTTTAACAAGAGGTGTGTTGACAGAAGTATTTTCTGCTTTACTTGGAGGGAGAAAAATAACTTGTCTTCTCGTTTACCATGAATTTCCTTTATATCCTAAAAGTATATTGTTGTATTTGTATTGATACATTTGCTTTATAGCTGTTCTGAAATCAGTGTTGCTACATGAGTTATATCTCTTAGGATGTGATGGAGTTGTTTAAACTTGTTTGTTAATGCAGCTATTGCTTTAGTATTTATGAAAACAAAACTTAAGTATACCCATATGGGGCTGGCCCCGTGGCCGAGTGGTTAAGTTCGCGCGCTCCGCTGCAGGCGGCCCAGTGTTTCGTTGGTTCGAATCCTGGGCGTGGACATGGCACTGCTCGTCAGACCACGCTGAGGCGGCGTCCCACATGCCACGACTAGAAGGACCCACAACGAAGAATATACAACTATGTACTGGGGGGCTTTGGGGAGAAAAAGGAAAAAATAAAATCTTTAAAAAAAAAAAAAAAACTTAAGTATACCCATATGTTTAGAACAAAAAAATGTATTTTGTTCTTTAGTAATGCAGAAAAATGTATCAAATACTTCCTATGTGTCAGGTTGTTAGGAAGCTTCCTCAGAGAGTTTAAGTCCAAGGCCATACGGAAACCAGATTTGAACCTAGATCTGTCTCTCTCAGAATTGTTTCACCTACAACATACCATCATGAAAGATGGAAAATTCACGTTTTTTAAAACACTCTTTTTCTGTTTTGCTTTATTATGTTGCTGGTTACTAGAAATGCAGGGAGTTAAGTTCTTATTGAATCCTTGTCTCCACTTTTTTTCTGTCCTGTTAAATTCTCAGAATCTGCCATCGTTTGACAGCAGCAGAGAATTCAATTTATTTTGACTTCTGTGGGTTTCATTTCTTAGAGAAACTCCTAGGAGTGCCAGCTCACCAAGCATAAGGACATTGTTTCCAGGCCCTAGTAATCAATTAGTACAGCAGTCTACCGTTTTTAGCATCCTGCCATTCCTGTAACTTTGTAGTTGCACATTTTTTTGTTTTTCTTGTTTTTTTAAATATGGGCCTAACAAATTTAAGAAAAAAAATCATTGACTCTATTTTGGTAATGGAAAAACTTTCCAGTGTGGTTAAGAACCGCGACTTGTGAGCTGTCCCTTGCCTCCTCCTCTAAGAATTGCCATGTATTTTTAAAAATTGGAACTTGAAATTCAATTCATCGCTTGGATGTATCTAAAGCATTTAAGAAACCTCTGAGAATTGGTTGTACGAAATTACACGAGCATTTAGAAGACGATTGGGAATAAGATAGCAAAAGAGAAGAACAAAATGACCTGAAAATGAGGACTTTACAATTCCAGTTTTACCAATGAAAATGAATCTATTGTTTTTCTCTTTCTGTTACACTGTGTGGTCCCATATTGGGCAGTCTTGCTAAAACCCATTAGAGATTGCATAAAGGCTACTGTTTCTAGAATTGGGAGTCTAGCATAGAGTTGGATAGATTGAGACAATGACATACCTAGTGTAAATAGCATCTTTTGGTAACTTGTAATTTAAGAAACCCTTTTTCCACTTCAGAATATTTTATGAGAGAGACACTGGGGATACCTCACTGCTGTTAGCTCTCATTATGTTATCTGGTCACATTTCTTGTTCTGCCTACCTCTAGTTTACTCTAGTTTCTCTTCTGCTTTCAAGGCTCCAGACCCAGTTCCTGGACCTGCCCTGGAAAAGAAGTATCCAGTAGAGATGAGCTCACTGCAGTTACTTAATTAAAAATTTGTAAGCTGCAAAAATGGCAATGGGCCAACCAAGGACAGCTACAATTTGAATTTTTCTATTTCCAGGTATGCAAAGTCCATGGCACCAGTCAAGCTTAGCCTATGTAACTGCCTTATTATGAAATCTATAATAACCAAAACTTTACTTTCAAAACTTGTGGTTATCTTGCTTTAAAGTGTAGTAACATCCGTAACATCTAGGTAACATGCGGCTAGTGTTGACTTTAACATACCTTTTGCCTGAATATTTCTTATTTAACTTGTTTGCTAGTAGTAGCAAACTAATGCAGAAAGTTTAAGAAAAACAAATTTGAAATGCTATTGAGTTAAGCCCTGTAAATGTACAAACAGTACTCCTGTCTTCATTGAAAAGTAAACGTTAGCAATGAGACTGTTATTTGTTTAAAAGGTTCACGTATATTATAAGTAGCTTAGGGAGTAAATAAATGAAACTAGTCCTCTGTCCTGAGATCCTCAACTTTTCTACGCTACGAATGCATCAGGAGTTAATGTAGTCTTCAGTAATCAGAAGTCTTTAGTAAGATTTCTGGATAGAACCAAATAACGTGTTATGTAGTACTTTTGCCTGGAGAATGTAACTATGTTTTAAATGTAAATATGTAACTAATATTTGCTGTATTTTTACTTGATTAAAAAAGAAACCAAACAAAGTCATGAGTAATTGGAATTGTCCTGGAATGTAACAACAAAACGAAAAGCTGAGGTTTCCTCCTGCCTTAGATTTTAACCAAGAGACAATTACTTAGGAATAGTTAGAGGGCTGAGGTCAGTTAACTTTTAAGGACATTTATGGCTTTTACCAATTTGTATAGGTTTAGAAACGGAATTAATCCATAAAAGGTGACTTTATTTACTAAATGGGTGGATAACCATACATGTTTTTGATTTTAAAGTTTAATTCAGATAGATTAGAGATTACCCACAATTGATCAGAAGAATTTTATATCCCAATTGTGATTTTAAAAGGTGATGCTAATATTCTAGCTGTGCTTTATATTCCCTCCTTCACTGTTACTGCATAGTGAATTTAATGTCAGCCAAGCTAGTCAGCATTAGGTCTTTGATTATGTGCCACATTATTTATTTGGTATTGAAAGAATAAGGTCTCACTGAGTATAGAATTAAGACTGGAAAGGGAGCTACTACCAGAGTTATTATAGGATCATTACCACTGTTAGGTGAATTGAAGGGGAAATTAAAGAGAGAATTGCATCTGAATTCCAAGTC
Organism: Equus quagga; assembly: GCF_021613505.1. NCBI lineage: Eukaryota > Metazoa > Chordata > Mammalia > Perissodactyla > Equidae > Equus > Equus quagga. The sequence goes on along the minus strand of NC_060274.1, from coordinate 17,209,059 downwards.
TTATTAGTTGTCATGGGGACTATTAGTAATGCTAAAATTTTTCTACATCATTGAATGCAAATTGTGTATAAAACACTGTCCAAGGCACAGTAAGGATGTAGAAATGAGTAAACTTTTCTTTCATTGAGTTTACAGACAAGTGATACCCAAAAATATCATAATAGAGGTACAAACAATATACTTGAGTGTACCAAAGAGAATCAACTTTGTAGGGAAGATAATATTTCTACTGAGCCTTGAAGGATAGATAGAATTCTTTAGAGAGAGGGGCAAGAGTATTTCTAAGTTATGGAAGTAAAGTATATAATCAGTTCTGGAAGTTGTGAGCAGACTAGTGTGCCTCAAGAATAATGGCGTTCAGACAGATATGACAGGAAATGGAGCTATGTCATACATGCTTTCAAATGTCAGGTGAAGGAGTTCGGACTTAACTCAGTAGGTATTGGAAATCCATTAAAGATTTCTTAGCATTGGCACACTTAAGTCAATGAGTTTTTTGAAAAGCTGACTGCAGTACAGTGAGGGTTAACTTGATGAAATTAAGATTCAGCAGTAGTGCTCCCTAATAATGGACATTTATTGTTATATATGTGACGCATTATTATGTTGTGAAGAGGCATGTGTAATATTGTGAAGAGTTTTACCTGCAGTTCCTTGTTAAATCTTTACTACAGGAATGTTCTGAGAAGTTACTGAAATAATACATGTTAACCATTTAGCACAGGACCTGGCCCATAGTAACTGTTGACCAGAGAGATTATACTGTAAGCTCAGAGAGAAGGGTTCTTGTCCACCTTTATGTATGATAACTTTCTGTAAGGGTATTGTTAGTTGGAGGACTCTTTAAGCTTAAAATAGTAACAATAAACTTCTTTTTCTACTACCCCCTACCTCTTTCTTTTAAACACTTAAAACCATCTCATTGGTGAATGAGTACTGCTTACTCAGTTTGAGGGCTGCTTATTAGTTCACATTGAGTTAGCCTTGGGTGAACAAAAAGGGAGCTGGCTTTTATGTTTAAACAGTGGGTTGTAAATTAGGAGATAAGCATAGAAATAGTCATGTACCTAAACTGTAAGTCCATAGGTAACATTTAAGTCAAAACGTAGCTGTATACCTTATCTGGCAAGCATCCTGGTAATTGATAATTGTTGCAGCTGTTAACTGTATCAGTAACAGTTTCCACATAGATAACATAGGCTTTGAGTTATTTGATAGTATATGTAGTTGGCTGAGTACATGTACTTTCAAATAACTCATTCTATTCTGTTCTTACTCTCCTACCCTCATATCAGAAATACAAGTTATGTTATTGGGAAATATATAGGAAATAATTTTACAGGGAAAATATTCTCAATTGTTTAGGCTTAATTTTACAAGTAATACATGAATATATATGCTTAGAAAAAATTATAGCACAACAGAGATGACTAAATCTCCTTGGACCATCTTCCATCCATGTGTCATTTACCCAGCCCCCTCTGCAAAATAATTAATTAGTACGTATCCTTTCAGAACCTTTTCTATGCACTCATATAAAATATCTGTTTAAAAAATATATTTTTTGTAAGCTTGTCTTTTTTTAACACAAAGGGTATCACGATACATGGATTCTACGTCTTTTTAATTTGGTAATGTCTTATAGGTCTTTCCGTATAATTATTTGAATATTTTACTCCACTTTAAAAAAAAAAACACCACTTAGGGGCCAGCCCAGTGGCATAGTGGTTAAGTTTGTGTGTTCAGCTTCGGCGGCACAGGATTGGTGGATTCAGATCCCAGGCTCGGACCTACATGCCACTCATCAAGGCGTGCTATGACATTGTCCCACATACAAAATAGAGGAAGACTGACACAGATGTTAGCTCAGAGACAGTCTTTCTCACAAAAAAAAAACAGATAACCAGCCAGCTTCCTGGTATTCCTTAGTATTGCTATACAGTAATTTACTTCTTCATTCCTCCATGGACATTTAGGTTTTTAGTAATACACTGAGGTAACCACCCTTGTATGCTCCTCTGTAGACACTGTTTCTAAATTAGTTGCTTTAATTTATATAGATACAGATAGAGAGATAGAACTCTGGTACTTTATTATTAGTAACAAATTTCATTGGGCCCACCTCACAGTAGCAGTGAGTGGTGACACCACAGTTGCATACTGCTGGCTGAGAATGCTGAGGGCTGCTGACTTAGTTGGAACTGTGGATATCTCTTAATATGTCTCTCCATGAATCTCTTCAGTTAAAAAAAATGGTATAATAGTTGTCCTCTCTGCTTCACATGTGGGGAAGATAAAGTGAGATAATAGATGTGTGCTTTAAGAAATCCAATGTAAAGCTGAATTCTCTGAAATTATAATCTTCTCAAAAGCAAGAACTACATTTTATTCATCTTCGCATATTTAGAGCACATTGCCTGGCCTATAGTGGGCAATGTTTGTAGAATGGATCCCAGAAATGAAGGTGAACCAAAAAGTGGATCATATCTCTGAGAAAGTTCCAGACGAGTAGAATTTTCTTAGATGTATCCTTTATATTATCTGGAATCTGTACATTTTTCACTGCAGATTTCCCACCTTTCCAGCCTTCTCGCTTCCCTGCTGCACTACAGCCTAATGCTTCAAGTTTATCATGGTCCTTTATGGCCTTTTCCCCTACAGGAACCATTGTCTGCAAGACTTCGATTCTTAATCTCTGATGGCTAGGCTCCGGCTAGGCTCCAGCGCAGCATTCTTTGAGAGGTTTCTCCACCCTTTCCTCAATTCCTAAGTTTTAGGCACTTCTTCCTCTTGACCTCCATTGCAGCTTATACACCTAAATGGCACAGAGTAAATGTTGCTGAATGAATGCCTGCCCAACTCTGGGTCTCAGTGAAATGTCACAGAACGAAGCAGGGCCTGGAGCTTCAGAGATAAATTATCTGAATCGAGAAAGTGAGAGCCATGTTGCTGTTGCTGACCTGTGGGATGCAGCATGTATGGTGCAGAGGAGGGCAATTAAAATCTTCTAGGATATACCCCCTACCTCCCCCACTTCTTCTTAGGTGCCACTTTCTTTAATGAATCCTTTCTTTAGCTCCTGCCCTTCCCTCACAACTGACTGGGCCCTCCTTTGTTTCCCCTGTGTGACAACTCACTTATGACATATTTTGTTGTTGTGTTTGCCTTCCCTTTCTAAAAGGTCAATTTCTTGAACGTAGACAACTGTGCCTTTATTAATTTTCATATTTTCAGCACTCATTATAGTAGAAAGTAAGTAGTAGGACTCAACAAAAGTTTTACTGAGTAAGCAATATATATAGTTCATATGAAAATAGAATATATAAAAATAATACATCAGAAAATGTATTTCATAAATCAAATTAAGTAGATGATCACTTTCATATGTTCTTATGGTTCAGATTTCATTAGGAAAGTCCTTATTGATTAATAGAGAAGTATTTTAGGGTGACATTTCTTTGTTCAATTATATTATACAATTAAAAATATTATTAAATTAAATTAGAGAATTATGAAATAGATTTATATATAATAAGTCTGCTGAGGTAGAAATTTCTGTAGAGTTCTGAGATTGTTCTTGACCATCTAATATAAAACTCATTCACCATAACTATAACGAAACTAATAGCCAAGTGTACAACAGCTTCAGTGTTAGATTTTAAATACTGAACAAAATTATTATATTGTATTTTAGAGACTTGATTCAACTTAATATTGTTTTAACGTTGCTCATCTTGAATTCTCTATAATTTCTTTTTAAGATTCTGAATACTATTATAGTAATGAAATCTTGTTTCAATGTTTTCTTTTTGCACATAGATTTTTATATATTTTCTCCCTTAGCAGATTTAGCGGTCTCATGATTCACTGCAGTTGTCAAATTACCAATCAAGTGTATGTGTGTAATTTAAAAATTGCTGCTTTAACTTTTTGTTAATTAGTAAAGGTTTTAAGAGAGCAGTAATAACTATCCATTTACACTACGCTCTGTCTAGCTCATGAACTTAATCATCACACTGCCAATGCCATAACACACACATACCCACTGGCAGCTGCCCAGCAGTCCACTCTGGGGAGAAGTCACCTGAGGGCCGTGACATTAGAAAGAAGATGAGCAAATTATATGAGATGAACAGGAAAACATGGGCCCAAGTAAGGGATTGAAACTGCAAGGGGACCACTTGGTGAAACTTCTCATAACTTTTTCTGCATCTTCGTATTAAGGTGCCATTTTAGATGAATATTTTAACCAAATTATTACAATTTTCACATCGTTGTGTTCATTGGTTCATCTCAGATGTTTATGTTTGAGGTAAGATGAAAACTGTTTCTTGCAAATGCCTTCGTTTTCTTTCCTCCTCTTTTTTTCCCTTTTACTCATAAATAGGAACTTATTCTCATAGCACATATTTATATCATTTTCTTTTAAAGGTGATATTTATGCACAGGATGGATTACCCAAAAATTATAGTAGAAAAGGGGCACTGAAGTAACTTTGTTTCCATCGGAAAGCCCTCATGTATTGGAAAATAATAATGAGGTATGAATTGGAAAATACACACAGTAGTTAGTTATATAATATGTTTTTATGAATTATAACCATTCTGTCTTAGATTTGTTGCACTTTTCTTGATCTTTAGAAAATGGTAGCACTCACCACAAACCACAATACATAAATTGCCAAGTGTGGCTGACTTGCACATTCCTTTTAGAAAAACATAACTAGGAAGCCTTTTAACCATAAGAAATGGTCAGCATTCATGGACTTGAGGCAGTGTAGTAAATGAGAAAATTGGGACGTTTTCCTTTTAAGAGGAGGTAGTACAGATCATTGTGTTACTTCAACTATCAATGTTTATTGTTTTTCTTTAGAAAGTAAATTATTGTGGGCTTATAAGGTTGAGAAATCCATTTTCTGGTAACATAATCCTTTGCTCCCTTCAAGCTTTTAAATAACACTAAATCTGAACATAATAGCTAACTTAAAGTAAGTAGCATTTAGATGACTAATTTGGGATGTTTTTGTTATTTTTGCAAATAACTTATCTATGTAAAATGATTTCGTATTACAGCTGTTTTATGCTAAGGCTTATGCTAAAGATGGATTATAATTATCTTGTTTTTAATCTTAAATGGTGATAGTATTTGAATTTTAGATTTTTGATTGCATAGCTATAATTCTTAAGTTTTAACTCAGGAAAGTAACTTGATGACAGAGATTTTGGGAATAAGTTTGCTTTGCCTTAGTAGAGTTGTAACATCATGCTACAAGAAATATAATTCTAATAATTTGCTGTTAAAAATAATTTTGAAATATTTTATATTCAATTAATGACATTTGTAGTTTCTTTTAAAGTTAATGGGATGTGAAGTGCGTCGACTGTTACCTAACTGGCTTTTGATGTAATACTTACGTAAGACATCAGTAATGTAAAAGGTGTTAAAATAGCAGATAATAGGATTTTTTTTAGGTTTAATTCTCAAATTTTCCTTGAGACGAAAAGGTTTCAAAATTTGCTTTAGCTTTAATTTTAAAAATTATAGCATCATTCATTTATTCTTACTGTACGTCAGTGCTTCTGTCTATGGTGTGAAGATATTGTTTAACTCACTGCACAATCTGATCATGTCAGCCAGTCCACAGAAGAGATGACAAATTATGATTAGTAATAAGAAATTATTAACATCATACTAACAACCAAATATGTAAGCTGAAACATTTTGCCTTCTCATTAGGAATCCTGGGGAAGTTAGTGTTAACGATTGTTAAGGTCACAAGGGCTTTGCAGTACAGACAGTTCTGTTAAAATTTGACATATGTGTTCCATGCTATGCAAATCATGCAGAAAAAAAAATCCAAAGGGCTTATGGAGAAAATGGAATTCAGGGTACAACAGTCAAAAACTTCATGAGTGAACATGAAAGATAGGAACCTAAAAAAATATGGTAGTATGATTTTACACGTTAAATCGTTAAAAAACATATAAATATTTATACAATATTAATAGAAATAAATACCATGCTTTGCTTTGAAAAAGACCTGAAGTTTGCTTTTGGAAGTGGGCGTAGATGTGGCAGCTTGTTGTTATGAAGTGGTCAAAGAGTTTTCTGAAATCAGAAAGAAAGTTGTAATGCAAGATGTGGGTGGCTGTGACCAATTGCAGACAGATGTGGTGAGCGGAGGTAGCTGGCAGATGTTTGAGGTGTGTTCATATTTATGTTTTGTGTATTCATCTGCAGCTTGTTTCAGCTGCGTATTCACCTAGGTTTCCTAGTGTTTCACAGATGAAATCATAACAAAATTCACTTAACACTCATATTGTTCCCTAATATTGCATTGGAACAAGTTTGCAGCTTCGAAACAAGTATTATAGGATAGCTGAGGGTAAGGGAAACAGTTTATTTTGGAGGAATAGATACCTCTTTTTATAGCAGTCTGTAAAATCTAGATGTATTCTGATGCATCTTTAGAGATTTATTGAAGCAGATGATGTACTGAGCATCTCCCGCTTGCCATATGCTTTCTAAGTATTTAGCATGCAGCAGTGAGCAAGGGCATCTCTCCACTTTGGAACGAACATTAGGTGTGTAGAGAATTTTGTTTGTTGTCGAGGGTTGGTTTTAAGAAGTAAAATCGGATAGGTGGATGAGAGAGGCAGTTTAGCAGGGAATCTGCTGGGCAACAAGGCTTTTCTCTAATCTCTTAAACTGTATACTTCTACAGGATGATTTCCTGGGGTCCTGTCCAACTCAAGATTCCATTGTTTACAAAGAAAATTATCATCTCTAGAGATTACTGTGGAAACCAGAATTAAATTTTAGGATGGTATATATGTTAAAATGGGAAGACCTCCTTACCTTCTTGTCCATAAGCTAAAGGAGGATCCTAATGCAGTTGAGAAGTGAATTTTAGTTTTGTATATTTTATCCTATTTCTCTTTGATATTCAACATGAACTATATTTTTCTTTGTTAGAATAATTAAATTTGTTTCAGTAAAACTCAACCATGTAAGAATGGGGCAAAGATAAAATGATGTATGTCTATAGCTTGACCGAGTAATGCTGGAACTTTCGTGTTAGTGTATCTCTAGGCCTTCTATGATAAAGGCTGCCATATACGCACAGCCTTCAGTGACCTCTCTCATCTTCTCCTCTAACTGCTCCCCACCTCCAGCTCCTTCTTCATAATCCCCTTCTTTCCTCCTGTCCCTCATTTCTTCTTTTAGCCGGACAGGTGACTGACTCACTGTCTCCAGAACCTGCCTAGTATTTTGGTTGCCTTGCTTCATACTTTAGCCCTCTCATTTAAGTGCCCGTGATTCAAACCCTCTTGCTCCCTCCCTCAGCCCAGAGAGCCCTTTAAACACCCATAGCACAGTGTTTACCACTTATCTGGCACTTACGTACAACCTAGTATTATTTGGTTTTTCAGGTAGCTTTGTCCAGGTTCCCCAGTTAGACAAGTTATTTGTCCCATATACTTGGGAAAGGAAGACCTCACAGGTTCAGTCAACTCCTTCAGTATTCTGCAGCCAGAGTAGCATGCCGACCTGTTTGCTAGGTTTTGTTCCTTTGTACTTTGTGGAAATTCATGATATTTAGAACAAATAATTATTACTGTTAGTGTTTGTATTTTTTGCTACAGGCCAGGCAGGTGCAATACAATTAATTTTCACTATCTTACCACTAATCCTTGAAATTCTTTGAGTTATCGCCATTTTACAAAGAAGGAATGATAGTATTAATGGATAACACTCATATAAGCTATTTTATTTACTTATGTGCTTAGTATGTGCTCTTTTTTATTATCTTATGTGTATAACTCATTTAATTCTCGTAATCATATGAGAGAGTTACTCTGTCATCACCACTTTATAAATGAGGAACCAGGCACAGATTTTAAATGATTTGCCCAAGAAACACTGCAAGTAAGTGGCAAATTAAATTTCATAAATAAATGAGCACAAATTGTAGAATCCTAGAATTTGTATGTAACCAATCGCGACTGTGTCAAATACTGTGCACTTTATATACATTATCTCATTTAATTGTCTCATTAAATGAGACAATGCTCACTAGTATAGAATTGAGATCAAAATATTAAGCAGTGTTAGGTTATCTCTGTTTTTAACTGTTAACTGTTCTTTTGCCAGAAAATTTTAGAAACAAATGGCTATAAAGTAGAACACTTTTTCTAGAAATTCTGCTCTTAGGAAATTCTACTCTTTAGAAAAGTTTTTAAGCCTGTCTCAGAGTGACATTTAATTTATTCATTGATTTCTTTTTTTGATACCCCTTTAATAGTAAAGGCCAGTACTTCAACTGTCAAGTTTAAATTATATAATCTAAGTGGTTTATACGAGGTACATTGCCAGTTACTCCATTTGTTTTAGAAGTTGGATCTCTGGGAATTTAACTTTGCTCCATCGTTTACTTTGTATGGTACCTCCTGGTCAGGAGCAGTCAGCTGCTAACATTGACAGACTTTTCCATATCTTTATAGTCATTGTTTTGGGGTTTTGTTTGTTTTTAATGTGTTGTCAAGGCATCGTGTTTGTTAGAAAGTAACGGTCTCATCTAAATCTGTCACTTCACTGGGAGAATGATGCTACGTCCCCCTCGCCCCTCCTCCCTTTCTCCCTGTGTCCCCTGGGATTAGAATTGCAAGAGCTTTGCTGTTTTATTTGACTTGATAAAAAGCCAGGATTTGGTCACATATGTTATTGACTATTGTATGTCACATTAATATAATATTACATATGTGTGTGTGTGTCATATTAATATTCTACAGTTTTTTTATTAAGGACGTGCACACTTTTCTTCCCAAAATGCTAGTATGGGAAAGGACCTTGGAGATACAGTCCATCCTTCATAATAGACTGAGTGGCTAGGCTATAAAGGCAATTTAAACACTGAATATGGATTTAAGCAAAAATTGTGAAATAAGTAATTGGGCAGATGGGCATAGCAGTGGAGAAGCATGGTCTATATATATGGGATAGGAACTGAGTCTTAAAGCTAAACCTTCATTTTCCACAGTTGGAAATCTGTAGATAATGTGTAAAATTGAAAAATCAAGAAATAACCCTATAATCATCTTGTTCAGGAATGTGGAGAAACAGCTCAAGAGTTGACAGTGGTTACCTCCATGGAATAGGAAGAGAGTGGGGAGGCACAAGGCAGGGAAATTGCTGGTGTCCCTGATAAACTTTATAGTATGCTTTGGCTTTTAAAACTATGTACATGTTTTCTTCTTTAAAATTTTATTTAAATGTTTCATTATATAGAATGTGCCATGTTAAAATATTTCCTGAACAGAAAATTAAGGTATTTAAAAGTCAACTTTTGTATGTAGGTGCTGTTCAGTTGTTTGGGCTGAAAGGAATGTTGGCCTTCAGGGAGAAAATTAATAGTGACTGTGTAATGTTTTATACATAATGTAACCAAGAATATTTTTCTTCAGGTGTTCTTAAATTGTATGGTAGGATTATCTCATCTCCAGTCAGATTTTAATTAATGCCAGTACCAAAGATGCCTTTCAAATGTTTTGTCTGCAGCCCAGACCACTTGTCTCAGCTCCAGCCCCATGTATCCCAACTCCTTGCATGATATCTCTATTTTAAGGTTTTAAAGGTACCCTAGATGTTACATGTTCAAAACCAAACCTGTCATCTGCCCCTTTGTTTTCTTGGACCTTTTCCGTTGTTCCCTAGTTCATATATGTGACTGCCATCCAGTTGAGCAAATCAGAAATCAACCTTGACACCTCCTACTTCACCCCAATTTCTAATCCATCACCAAGTTCTGTTAATTTTTATTTCCTAAATATCCCTTGTTTTCCCTTCTACTCAGTCTCCATTGCTGTCTCTGCAATATAAGCCATTACTTCTTCCTGGCTGGACTATAGCGGTAGTTTTCTAACTGGTCTTCTCCTATATTCTTTTGCCCTTTTCTCCATACTATAGCCATTCTTCATATATAATGTGTTTTCCTGACCATCTCACCTTCCCTGCCTCTGAGCTTACATCCTTGAATAGCTTTCCGTTACTCTGAAGATAAAACCTCCAAATTTTAATGGCCTATAAAGCAATTCATGATATGGGCTCTTTTTCTTGCTCTCTGCTCTTGACAGTTTTTCCTCATGTACTATGCTCCCTTCCAATCTATGTTTTTGAACGGTGCAAAAGAGATGAGAAAAAATGGCCATGATAGTAACAAGAAAGACTGAGATGGCAGACAGCACATCTGGTAGCAGGAGGAGGCAGGCAGAAGATAAAATAGTTACCTAAATTACGAACTCACATTGATGTGCCTTTAATCCAGGAATTTCTGTGACCTGGAGAGCAAGGACATTGACTCCAATACTTATATCTCCAACACAGTATCTGCTGCGTATGGCACTCCTTAAATTCATGAGTCTTGGATAAATAGATGATGATAGTCCAATTTTAAATACTCTTATTCAGTTGCCTCCTAAATTCCCAAGTTTGATTGGACCTATAAGTCCCATTGCTTTTCTTTGTTGTTGTTTTTTAATCTGGAGACCATGGTCTCTTCTTGTGGGTATAGTTAGCTGGGTTATACTCTCAAAGAGTCCTGGAAATTCACCATGATAAATGATGGTAAATTTGAAGACTTGCTATCATAGCTCAAGGTCTGAGTGAGCCATTAAGTGATATTTAGTACTCTGCACTGTCATAATAATTATTGAGAGGTCAGAAATAAATTGTTTACATACTCTTTAAGAAAGGAAAGAATAGGGGTTGGCCTGGGGTTCGCCGGTTCGGATCCCTGGTATGGACCTACACACTGCTTATCAAGCCATGCTGTGGCAGGCGTCCCACATATAAAGTAGAGGAAGTTGGGTATGGATGTTAGCTCAGGGCCAGTCTTCCTCAGCAAAAAGAGAAGGATTGGTGGTAGATGTTACCTCTGAGCTAATCTTCCTCAAAAAAAAAAAAGGAAAATATGGCACATTTTATAAACCTTTCCAATGTATTTACTGTTAGATTCTGTAGTGGAGTCCTCCTAGATCATTTGAGCTGGCGGCAGTGTAGGAGCCAAAACTTTGTACCTAATGCTAGAAACATTTTTGTAAAGTATGATTTCTTTATTCTTTTCTCAGAAGAGCAGTCATTTTGCATCTACCATAGAAAGTATGTTTCTGTTTATTATTAGAAATAATTTTCCAGATTAAGTTATAGGGTAGTTCTTGATTTTCCTTCTGAAATTAAGTAAATGCCTGTTTGTTTCAGTAATGTGTTTAGTTGTAAAACTTGTTTACTCACCACAAAGGCTACATTTAAAAATTATCATCTTACTTTGTTCTTAAAGTTTACTTTTGCTGGATGTAGAATGTGGGTTGATTGTGTGTTTTCTGTTTCAGCACTTATATCATCTCATTTTACTATCTTCTGGCCTCCATTGTTTCTGATGAGAAGTCAGCCTTCATTCAAATTGTTGTTCCCCGTGTGTCATTTTCTTTGGCTGCTTTCAAGATTGTCTTTTTCTTTGGTTTCAGCAGTCTGACTGTTCTGCCTATGCATGGTTTTCTTTGGCTTTTCCTGTTCACGATTTGTTGATCTTCTTAATCAAGATCTTCTTTTTGTTTGTTTTTGTTTTATTTTGTTTTTTTAAGACAAGCTTTGGCCACTTTTATTAAAGAAAAACTTTGCGTGATTTACTTTTCGCCAGTCTGTCCTGGCATGCTTTTAATGATGTGGGGATCACCTGGATCAATGATAGCCGGTGTGTATACTCTGTAGTGTTTTCCACACACTGTGCCAAATTCAATATTATTGCCACTGTAGTGATGGACACCAGTTTTGGCCAACATAGCCAGATTTCCTCAAGGCTAGGCACTTTGTGAGGATGACCCAATTTTGCTTTACTTTGTCTGATCATTTTCAGAGTCTGCTTGTACCCCCAGCACATACTTTGCACTTTTCATAAGGAATGGAAGCCTAGAGTTGATCAGCTCCAGCAACTTCTTTGTCTTCTTTGCAGCCACCATTTTCCTGCCTTAGGTGTGGGATGGCCCCGAAACAAGAGTAACTACCAGGGGGCTAGGGAGCCAATCAACATCTTCATCTGTAAATTTATATCGTTTACTAACTTGGGGAAATTTTTAGCCACTGTTTCTTGAAATACTTTTTTCTACCCCATTCTTTCTCCCTTTCCTTCTAAAGGATCTCCAATTACAGGTGTGTTAGGGTTTTTGATACTTTCCCACAGGTGTCTGAGGTTTGGTTCCCTCCCTCACCACCACTACCATTATTTTTTTCCTCCATCCTTCAGGTTGGAATAATTTTTATTGCTTTTTCTTCAAGTTCACTGACACTCTCTTCTGTCATTCCCATTCTGAGGTTAAATCCATCCAGTGAATTTTTTATTTTAGAAGTTTTATTTTTCACTTCTTAAATTTGCATTTGTTTCCCTTTTTTAATGGTTTCTTTCTCTTTTTTTTTTTTTTTTTTAGCTGAGAGACTCAAGCATATTTGCCCTTACATCCTTGAGCCTACATAGTTAAAATAGTTGCTGTAAAATCATTATGTGCAAATTCTAGCATCTGGGCCATTTGGGCTTGATCTCCTTTGGTTGCCTTTTCTCTTGAACATGGGTCAGTTTTTCCTGTTTGTTATGTGAAATAATTTTGGATTGTATCCTGGACATTGTGAATGATACATTGTAGAGACTCTAGATTCTCTTGTGTTCCTCCAGTGAGTATTGATGTTTGGTTGGTTGGTTTGCTTGCTTCTTTCTTTGTTTTGTTAGGCAGTTAACTTAGCTGGACTCAAACTATAAACTCTGAAATTTTAGTTCAGTTATTTTAGCCTTAGCCTGGCTGTGTGGAATCTATCACATAGGTATAATTTAGGGATCAGAGATCTGTGCAGAATTTATACATAGAATTTAGTGCTTTTCTCCTTTCTGTGATTTACTCAACCAAGTTTTCAGCTGTTGTGGTTATGCCAAAGTCATTTGGTTCATTAAGCAAGTAAGACTGCAGGTTTTCTGTCTGGGTTTTAGCTACCCAAACCAACTAGGGCCTGTTCTCTGGCTAAAAGCACTTTAAAAAAAAAAAAAGGAAAGTCACCCCACACTATTCCATTCTTCGAAGTACTGACTCCCTTCTTCTCCTCCCAGCCCCAGCACCACCACGCCACCCCCGCCCAGTCCAGCGCCCCTCTGCCTCCTGCCTTCAAGTAGTTGGTTTTTATACTGCTCTAGTATTTGTAGTTGTTGTTCATGAGAGAGTTGGTCCGGTAAGAGCTGCTCAGCCATTACAGGAAGTGAGGCCCCTGAAATACAGTTGTACGTTTGAACAATTTTCTTATTTGTGTACTTGATGGTCTTTAGTAGAAAGCAGGCAAGTGTGATAAGAGTTTTTCAGAGAACGTTAGAGATTTCTGTATATATGTTTTAATAATGGAGCAAGTTGAAATTTATTTTCATGATTCATCCTTCTAAATAATAAAGGTGGTCCTGAATTAGACTGACTATATATTTGCCCCTTCCTTAAATTGTGTATAAATTTCCAAATTTAGATCATTTGAAATGTGTTTTGGAAGCAAAGTAATATGAAGAAACCATATATTAAAACCTTCATTTCGTCCAACAAATGTTGCATCTTTGATCTGGATCCTGGGGAAACAGCAGTGAACTTCAAAGTTCTTGATCTTGTGGAGCTGACATTTTCAGGGTAGATAGATAAATACATGTCAGGTAGTGATAAATGCTATAAAGAAAAAGCAGGGTATGAGATGTGATGGGGAGACAGTGTGGTATTATTTTAGATAGAGAGATTGGTTGGGAAAGATGTCTCTGAGGAAGTGACATTTGATCAGAAATCTTAATGAAATAAGAGCAGAAGCGGGGCGGACCCGTGGCCGAGTGGTTAAGTTCGCGCGCTCCGCTGCAGGCGGCCCAGTGTTTCGTTGGTTTGAATCCTGGGCGTGGACATGGCACTGCTCATCAAACCACGCTGAGGCAGCGTCCCACATGCCACAACTAGAAGGACCCACAACAAAGAATATACAACTATGTACCGGGGGGCTTTGGGGAGAAAAAGGAAAAGATAAAATCTTTAAAAAAAAAAACAGAAATAAGAGCAGAAGCCATGCAAGTATCTGAGGGAAAAGTATTCCAGACAGGAGAGCAGCAAGTCCAAAAGCCTTACTAGAGGAATGAGATTGGCTTCTGTGAGAAATAGCCAGGGCCGAGGGAACTCAAGAAACAAGAATAGTGGGAGATGAAGTCTGGGGGGGTGGTAGTTTCCCTGGGGCCTTATGTTGTAGGAGCTTGAGCAGGAGGAAGAACTGCTCTGACTGACTGTTCACAAAGAGCACTGCACTCGATAGAATGGGCACTGGGGAGGGAGGAGACCAGCTGGGAGGTCTTTGCAGTAGTCGTCTAGGTGAATGATGATGGCAGCTTAGACAAGAGCAGCAACGGAGGTAGGGAAAAGTGGTCAGGTTGAGAATGTATTTTTTCAGATAAAGCCAACAAGACTTGATGATGGATTACATGTGGGATGTGAGAGAAGGACCAGTTGGACGCGTGTTGGTACTATTTACTGAGATGAAAAAGACTGGGAAAGGGTTGGTTTAGATGGGAGGAAGTTACAAGTTCAATTTGGGACATATTAAGTTTGAAGTGGGTTTTAGATATCCAAAAAGAGATGTCAGGCAGGCCATGGCTATGTGAGTCTGGAACTCAAAGGAGAGAGCTCCTTTAGAGCTGGAGATATAAATTTGCAAAGCCTCTATGTAAAGCAGTGTGTTTGGATGAGATTACCTTGAAGAGGAATGTAGGTACAGTTGAAAGGGAACCCTAGATCTGAACTCCATAGCCCACCAAGATTTAGATGTTCAGAAAAGGAAGAGGATCTGACAAAGAAACCTGAGAAGGAGCTGCCAGTGGGGAGGGGGAAAGCCACAGTGGCGGGGGGATCTGCAGAGAGGTCTGGTAAGATGAGGACTGAGGACTGGCCATTGGGTTTGACAACCTGAAGGTCTGTGATGGCTCTAAGTGCAGTTTCAGCGGAGAGAAACTATGAAAGCCTGATTGGAGCAGATTTACAAGAGATTAGGAGGCAGGAAATGAAAACACATAGATGTAAACAACCATTTCAAGGAGTTTTATCCCAAAAGAGGGAAGGGACAGAGAAATGAGCTGAGAGCCAGAGTGAAGTCAAGGGAGGCTTTCTCAAGATGAGCACCATTGTAGCATATTTATCTCCCCTTAGATTATTTTTAAATATCATTTACTAAATTCCAGTACTTTTCCTCTTTTATTCTGCAACCCACTTGTAGAAATACTACTTTGAGAGCTAAAATTGTGTGTGTCTATGCGTGTGTGTGTGTGTATTTTACATAGAGGTAGATTTGGGAAATCTGTAATGCAAATAAGTTGGTTTGGCAGTGCTTTTACCTATGAGTTGTAACTAAGCTTAAGTCACATAAACAAAAGAATTATCATTTAATCAAAGGATAATAAAAACCAGAAAGACTTTACTATGTATGATATCTAAATGAGCTTTTATTCTGTTAAAGACTCAGAAGTTCTATCAAAACTCAGTTTACACAAGAATAGTTTAATATCCACTGTTCTGCTGAAAGCTGTGTACACAGTACTGGGTACAGGATGATTGACAGAAGAGGCCTAATTCCTGTATTCATGGAGTTTACACACTTGTATTTTTTTAAGCTTATGTTAGCGAGGTTAAAAGAGAAATATGACAGCTAAGAAACTTGTTTTAAACAGATTGTCTTGTTGTTAAATTTATCCTGAAATGAAATGTGTTTTAATTATTAAGCAAATGGCATGATTTTAGATATTTCAATATGTTATGTAGGTTTAATATACACACATACTATTTATATCCCAAAGAGGCTTTCAAAATTAAACATGGTTTTTGTTAGGAATATTAGGAATAAAAATAAAGTAGATCTCCACTTTGGCCATACATTAGAATCACTTGGGGAACTTTTAAAAATCCGTGTGCCCTGGATGCTCCCCAGCCAATTAAATCAGAACCTCTGGGGTTGGGGCCCAAGCGTTAGTATTTTTTCAATACTGATTTAATAGAGGCAGAGGGAATAAATGCTCCTAAGCCCCTGAGAAGGAGTTGATTACGTACTTAAGGATTAAGTATATCTGATAATTAAGACAAAATGCCAGATGTGTTGGGTTATAGGTCGTTTTTAGGCAAGGCATGCAAAGTCATTTGTAGAAGCAAACTTTTTCAGAATCCAAACTTGAAGAGCTTTAGTAAGAGTAGATAAGACTACTTACCTCAGGCCGTCCTCTAGTCACTACGAAAAAATGTGTGTAGTTAGTTACTCATTGTCCCCTTTTAAAAGAATGAGGGAAGACAAGCTTGACAATAATGTCTTACTTGAATGCTCTTTGGCACAGCCGTTATAAAGCATGCAGATACGTAGTAATTACACAGTCTAGAAGTTTGCCATCAGGAGTTGTAAACTGAAAAGACAGTATAAGTATATGGAAAACATTATAGAACTAAATAATATTTTTATAGTTTATATTAAATGTTAGATACTAAAGCACCATACCCTTTTGTATTGAAATTTTTAAATCCACAGCAATATTCATTCTATAATAAGTTCTCATTAAAATTTTTTTTCTTTCTTTCACAGAAAATGCTTGGACAGAAGAGATGAGTCCTATTTCCACTAAGGCCTAGAATTGCCTACTGTACAAATAGTCCTGATCAGGCAATATACGAATGGCCCAAGGAAGCCACCAAATTGATTTTCAGGTTTTACATGACCTGCGACAAAAATTCCCTGAAGTACCTGAAGTTGTTGTATCCAGGTGCATGTTACAGGTCAGTGTTCAACAATTTCTGAATTTATTCATACAAACCTGGTGTTTTTTTTTAAACAGTGGAAGAAAACTCTTATCTTCTTGTTGACGTTAGTGTACTGTGATGAAAAGAGATGAGCTTTGATGTCCGATAGTCATGTGGCCTTTAGTAAGTTACTTAGGCTCTCTGTGCCCCGTCTATAGTGTGGCTAATGCCTGCTTTATAGAGTAGATGTGAGGATTAAGTGTGATCCCAATATAAAGCACTGATACATGGTCCATACTTACTTACCATGAGCTTGCTTCACTTTTCCCCCTCCTGTTTTGCCAGGAGAACTTTTTCAAATTCCAGATCTTTATGAAAGTGAAAAAATGGTTAAATAAGGAGTTAGAAAACCTGAGTTCTAATTTTAAATGGGCACCCCAAGCATACTTGGCAAGTAGTATGCCTTCTTATTCTTTAGTGTTCTTATCTGTTAAGCGAAGGAATTTGATTAGGCAGTCCCTAGCGTCTCAATGCTAAAGAAAAAAGCCTGTTTTTATATTTTTTGATTTAATCTAAATTTTCCAATTAATATCTGTAAACATCTAATAAATTTTTCCATTCTTCTTCAAAAGTTCAGTTTTAGAAATCTATAATTCTAAATGTCTCGTGACAGTTGTGCGTTCTCATTTGATTAAACTGGAAATCTTTCTATCAAAAACTATTTTAAGCTTGTTAAAATAAAGATGTAAAAAAATAATTTGGGCTCAGGCATGTTTACTCTTGACAAATGATTTTTTAAGTTTGAAATTGTATGAAATTTTAAAAGGCTCAATATCTGTACTTGATATCGAGTGATTACATTTTGTTCACACCTTTCTCACCATTTATCTGTACATTTAACTGGTCTACCTCCCTTTAGTCTAACCCAGTTTTGGTCTCCCCAATCCATCCTCCTCATTTCTGCGAAAGTGTCTTTCTAAATGCAGATTTTATTGTATATTTACCTGCTTAAAAAACTCATGATATAGACCAGCCCTGTGGCCTAGTGGTTAAGTTCAGCGTGTCCTGCTTCAGCAGTCTGGGTGTGCAGGTTTGGATCCTGGGCATGGACCTACACCATTCGTCAGCCATGCTGTGGTGGTGACCCACTTATAAAATAGAGGAAGATTGGCACAGACATTAGCTCAGAGCTAACCTTCTTCAGGAAAAAAAAAAAGAAGAAGAAAGAAAAGAAAACCTCATGATTGTTGCCCATACCCTTCAGAATAAAGTCCATATGTCTTGTCTAGAGCATACAGTGATCTGCAGTCCTGCCTTATACAGCCTTAACTGCTTCCCAGGTCTTCCTCCTAACACACTATTCTGTAGTCATCCTTAGCTGATTGGAATTCTCTGAACTTGCCTGGCTCCTTCTATAGTATAGTGTTTAAGAGCATATGTTTTGAGTTAATAATACTGTATTATATACTTGAAATTTGCTAAAAGAGTAGATCCTAATTGTTCTTACCACCCAAAAAAATGTTGACTATGTGAAGTAGTATATGTGTTAATTAACTTGATTATGGTAATCATTTAACATTGTATACATATATTAAATCATCTCATCATACACCTTTAAAAAATCACACTGTGCAACCTAAATATATACAGTTTTTATTTGTCATTCATACCTCAGTAAAGCTGGAGGGAAATAAATAAAAATAAAATTTAAAAATAATAATAAATAGCATATGTTTTGATGATAAACAGATTGAGTTCAAGTTTTGACAGTTACTAGCAGTAATTTAATTAACCTATCTGACCCTTATTTTTCTCAGCTGTACAGTGGGAATAAAAAAAGTCACAGGCAATTAAATATGATAATGCAGGTAAAGCCACTAGTAGGATACCTGATTCTGAGTGCTCAACAAATGTTAGTAGCCAGTACTAATAACAGTAATAATAGTAGAAGAACCATAATAAATATTTGGTGAATGAATTAATAGTCCACACTTGTCGACATAGACTGTGAAAGAAAAAAATGAAAGAGCAAAGAAAAAGTGAGGGTGGAGTCAGAAGCTAAAGAAATTATGGGGAGGAGCAGAGATACTGGGAGGAAGGTGTCTCCCCTTAGAACTCAGGTACCTCTCCTAACTTTTCAAATAGAATTTTCTGATAAAATAAGACGTATACTGAGAGTCTTTAGTGAGTCATTGAAAAATAGAAAAAAATATTGTAGGCTCTTCAGTAAAATTTTGTTAAGACCTGGTATTGAAAGAACTGTCCAGAACACTTTCTTGATAGCCCAGCTGTAGAGATTTTGAAATATCTTAACTGGGAATAAAATATAAAGCCCTTTATAGAATTATTTAAAATATTTTCATAAAATAAAGAACTCTGCATACCCTTACAGTATGATCTTCAGCATGTATTAAGTTAAGAAAACAAAACACAGAACAGTATATATAGTTGAGGGCAGGGGGAATAAAGATACACATGTATGTGTATTTGCTCCTGTTTCCATAAAGAAGTACTGGAAGGATTAAAAACAAAATTAATAAAAGATGGTTATGGTTATTCATAGTGGGCAAGAGGGAACAGGCAAGATGGGGATGGAGATGGGAGTGAGACTTCTCAAAACAAATATCTTTTTATATTGTTTTGATCTGTGTAAATGCATTGTCTATTTAAAAAAAAAAAAAACATGTTTTCAACTTTACCAAGAAATAGAAAATAGATGATTTTGAATTTCTTTTGGGCACCCAGTAATATTGTCTTCACAATGTTAATCTGATTTCACAAGAACAAATCCTGCGGTGTGCTTCCCAGCACCTAGTGATGACTAAAATGTTTTGCTTGTAAATTATCCATGAGGCAGACCACACCGTTTTAAACTGAGTTGATAATCAGTCTGGACATCCAAGTAATGTGCTTTTTAGCTGATATAACAAGAAATTTGACAAGAAAGGAATGAGGAGGGCTCCTCTGGGGATAAAAGAAGGGTGTAAGTCTTCCCGAATTGGGAGAAATATTTTTAAACTGTAAAGGCAAATTAAGCTACCTCCAAATGTAAGTATAGACATCTCTGATTTGGTGATAGCCTTTCTTTTGGGAGCTGGTCTCCCTTTTTCAATTGGGTAGGCTTCTGTCTTTTCTCTAGAGAGATCCTCCCTATAGTACACTGGTTCAGAACTTTTCTAGATGAAAAAAAACATAGAATACAAAATATAAGAAATTAGTAGTTAAAGGATCTTGCCACGCTGCTACTTTGTATACGTATTCTTAACCATCTTCCTTCTTAGGAGGAGAACAGAAGTATCTATACTCTGTTCTCTTCTTGACTTTACTGCTCAGATCCCTTCATTTGGAACTACTCACATCATTTCCTTGTGCTGGAGGTTCTCTAAGATAGCTATATTGAGGGGCCGGCTCTGTGGCCGAGTGGTTGAGTTCACGCACTCTGCTTTGGCGGCCCAGGGTTTCACCAGTTCGAATTCTGGGCGCAGACATGACACCGCTCATCAGGCCATGCTGAGGCGGCGTCCCATGTGCCACAACTGGAAGGACCCACAACTGAAATACACAACTATGTACCAGGGGGCTTTTGGAGAAAAAGGAAAACTAAAATCCTTAAAAAAAAAAAAAAAAAAAGATAGCTATATCGTCAGCAGTTGTAATTCATATCTTTAACATTTACTTATATTTGGTAATTAAATCTTAGAATAATGTGAAAATGTTGCATAGCTGACGCTTTGAGTTTTTTCTTTTTTAGCTGAATTTTTCATTATTTTTTAATTTTCTTAATATGATGATTGAATCTGTAAGTTTAAAATTGCTCTTTCCAAAGTAATGCATTAAATATTGTTTATTCAGTATTTGTAAGACTTAGTGTTTACGTACCGTATCCTTTGTTGAAGCCTTCTCAGATGACCTCCACCCATAGTCCTTATCCATATTTCTCTTAAAACACCTACCATTCTGCATTATATTTGTGAACACGTAGATGTACTCTACTGCACTGTGAGAGTCTTTAAAGCAGCAATTGTATTCCTTTATACTTGTCTAATGGATGCTCCGTAAATACTGCTTGAAGGAGCAAATGAATCAGAGTTTGAGAAAGATGATCATAGTGTATACTTTGATGTTATCTATAGTCTCTGTGTCTGTGCAAGAAGCTTGGGGAAAAATGAAAGAAAAACTGGAAATAATGATTCAGACGCTTTCATAGCTTTGGAGAGAGTGCAGATTTGTGTATATACAAAAAAGCAGTGATTGTCAACTTTTTAAAAACTCATCCTCCCCTTTTTGATACACTTTAAGGAAGTCCTCTACAGTTTCCCCCTAAAAGTACCCAGGGCTTCCTTGAGAAATAGGTGATTCCAGGTCTGGGATAGGAAGTCTCCAAGATGGTCTTGGACACCTTGTCATATCAGGAAGCAAGGAAGCTGTGAAAGACTACTGGGTTCATGTCGTGTGTACACAGGAGCCACCTTGAAGTCATTTCCACTAGCCGAAGGATAGGATATGATGACCACAATCGGTTGACACACAACAAAATGTTAAAGATACAGGAATTTATAGTGATACTAAAAATGTCTTAGTTACCTTTAGAAGTTGCTAAGGTACCAATTCATTATTCTAAAAACCAGTAAAAAGAAAGAATTTATTTATCCTGCCTCTTCTGTGCAAAGACTAACCAAATAGTTGAAGAGAGCAAGTTCTTTGAGGAACAAGTGCATCTAATACATGAAGAAAGAATCTTATCATTGGGATATCACCAGTATCACCATTTTGCAACCCCTAATGAAATAAAATTTCAAAACAATGATCATCAGTAATTACTAAAAATCATTAGGTGGATCAAGCTAACAATGTCAGAATCCACCACTCAGCTTTAAGATCACAAAAAGACAGGCAGACATTGTTGTGCCTCCTTGTGTGATGCAATAAGAAATAGACCCTATTGAAGAGTCTTGACAACAATTCATATGTGCACCTGCTCACACTTCTATATATAACTGCTAGTTCACAATGAGTTACAGGGGATATTGACACCACGGGGTGCAGTCACCCAGTCCATATGGGAAATTCTACTGGACAAAGTACTTCAACAAACAAATGGCTAGAAAATTTTTAAAAGAGAGGAGGGTTAATTATTAAAAGAAACCTAAGAGGCATATCAACCAAATGAGATATGTGGACCTTGCTTATTTCCCGATTTAAATTAAAAAGAGTTTTAAGAAACAATCAGGGGACTTTAACACTGTTTGGATATTGGGTGATATTAAGTATTGATTAAGGTATGATAATGGCACTATGGTTATGTTTTTTTAAAGTCCCTATTTTTTTTAAAGATACGTGTTGAAGTATTTACAGATGAAAACAAAATATCTGAGACTTGATCTAGCTTGATGGGGGGAGTAGCTGGGGCATACACATGGGATGAAAAAAGATTTGCCATATATTGGTATTGTTAAAGATGGATGATAAATATAGGGGAGATTATCATATTTACTTTCTATTTTTGCATATTTAAAAAATTTTCTGAAATAAAAGTTTAATAAAGAGTACATTTCCTTTTATTCTATCACAGCCTTATAAAATCCCTGTAAGTTCTTTTATGTTTTGCTGATAAGAAAATGATGTCTGCAGAGGGTGAATAACCTAGGGGCATGTGAGTTATGGCATAGCCGGGACTAGAACATATTAAATAATCAGAGATTATAAAGGATTGAAGGGATTTATGAGCACTCGAGAATTAGAGAGGAAGACTTTGTAAATATAAGTATCAGCTTTTCAAAAGGAAATGTGGACTTGGATTTGGTGGGGAACATACATTTTAATTTGGGAGGATTGGCAGAAAGGAGATGAGAAGATGATGATGTCTTTGTGAGTTTTGGCTCAGAGGGGAGAAGAATTTACTAGGAATAGCAATAAAATTAGCTTGAAGCTAAAAGCACCAATTAGATTTGGCAAAAAATAACGTCTGACTATAATAAGGATTAATCAGTTGATAAAGATTGTGGTGAATTTTTAAATTTTATTTGAAAAATTAATATATATCAATTCAGAATATGAGTAGGGTAAAAGGGTTTTTATAGCATTAGAAATTTGAACTATTGGTTTGGGGAGGAAAAGCATCGAACCTTGCTCACTAACCTTCTCTTTTGCATTACCTGTTCAAACTGTGGACTGTCATTTCTTAACAAGACTTCACGATGCGTTTTTAGTTCAGTTTTCTCTACTAAGATTTTATCTTATATCAAACCCACCTGCAGACATTTTAACCTGGTTATTCATCTTTTTTATGTCTAAAAACGTCCGCTTTCTGTCATATTCGTAAGCCTCCAGCTCTCTTTGAATTCTCTTTCCCTCTTGTGGCCAAATTGTGTTGACTATTTGTAGTTTTTCATAATTTGTTTCTACTATCAGACATTATTATTTCATATCTTCTAACTGGTCTTCTTGTCAAAAAATTTTTCTTTTTCTATTCATCTTAAGTATCAATAGACTTCTCTTCCCAAAACACCCTTTGGTCTTCACTTCACTGTTCATTTACGTTCAGGGCCTCTCCCCATTGCCTATATTAAAGTCCAAACTCCAGTGTGACTCATTTTTCAAAATCTTCAATTATTTAATCCCAATCTGCTTTTGTAACAGTTTCTTCCACAAAATTTCTAATATAAACCTTTAACTTTTGTTTAAATGCTACGAATATAATTTTTTAAAAGATGATTAGTTTGAAAGAATTTATATAGTGCTTGAATGTGCAAAATATTTAATTACACAGTATTGTATGCATAAGTTGAATAGTTATATTTTGTTCAACATTCAAATTGCATAGTTAATTAGGTTGTAATTTTACTGTATTTGCATGAATCTATTTTACTATAAAATAGTTCCTAAAACAGCAAAATGACTTGGTTTGCTTAGCTATTGCTAGGCAGAGAACTTTTACATTGCATTAGTAGTGAGGATTTCTAATTCATCCATTTGCATAAAAAGTAGTTCTTCTCAAATGAGAAGGTTCAAATATATCTGTTGTAATTGTATTAACTAATCACTTGTTAATCACATAATATCTTAGTAGTGATGAGAGTATAAACATTAGCTTCTGGTTGTTAACGTCAAGCTGTTTTTGTTTTGTTTTATAGAATAATAATAACCTGGATGCCTGCTGTGCAGTTCTCTCCCAGGAGAGTACAAGGTATCTTTATGGTGAAGGAGACTTGAATTTTTCAGATGATTCTGGAATTTCTGGTCTACGCAATCACATGACTTCTCTCAACTTGGACTTGCAGTCACAGAATGTTTACCACCATGGAAGAGAAGGAAATAGAATGAATGGAAGTAGGACTCTAACGCACAGCATTAGTGATGGACAACTTCAAGGTGGTCAGTCCAATAATGAGCTATTTCAGCAGGAGCCACAGACAGCACCAGCTCAAGTTCCTCAAGGTTTTAATGTTTTTGGAATGTCCAGTACGTCTGGTGCTTCAAATTCGACACCACATCTTGGATTTCACTTAGGCAGCAAAGGAACATCTAACCTTTCTCAACAAACTCCCAGATTTAATCCCATTATGGTAACGTTAGCCCCAAATATCCAGACTGGTCGTAATACTCCTACATCTTTGCACATACATGGTGTACCTCCACCTGTACTTAACAGTCCACAGGGAAATTCTATCTATATTAGGCCTTACATTACGCCTCCTAGTGGTACAGCTCGGCAGACACAGCAGCATTCTGGCTGGGTATCTCAGTTTAATCCCATGAACCCTCAACAAGTCTATCAACCTTCACAGCCTGGTCCCTGGACTACTTATCCTGCATCTAATCCTCTGTCACATACCTCAGCCCAGCAGCCAAATCAGCAAGGCCACCAGACCTCTCATGTCTACATGCCCATCAGTTCACCTACTACTCCACAACCACCAACAATTCATTCATCTGGTAGCTCACAATCTTCTGCTCATAGCCAATATAACATTCAGAATATTTCAACAGGACCTCGAAAAAACCAGATTGAAATCAAACTTGAACCCCCACAAAGAAACAATTCTTCAAAATTGCGTTCTTCTGGACCTCGAACCTCCAGCAGTTCCTCTTCAGTCAACAGCCAGACCTTAAATAGAAATCAGCCCACTGTTTACATAGCTGCCAGTCCCCCAAATACTGATGAGGTGATGTCCCGTAGTCAACCTAAGGTCTATATTTCCGCTAATGCCACCGCAGGAGATGAGCAGGTCATGCGGAATCAGCCCACCCTCTTCATATCCACAAACTCTGGAGCATCTGCTGCCTCCAGGAATATGTCCGGGCAAGTGAGCATGGGTCCTGCCTTTATTCATCACCACCCTCCCAAAAGTCGAGCAGTAGGTAATAACTCTGCAACCTCTCCTCGAGTGGTGGTCACTCAACCCAATACAAAGTATACTTTCAAAATTACAGTTTCTCCCAATAAACCCCCTGCAGTTTCACCAGGGGTAGTGTCCCCTACCTTTGAACTTGCAAATCTTCTAAATCATCCTGATCATTATGTAGAAACAGAGAATATTCAGCACCTCACGGACCCTGCCTTAGCGCATGTGGATAGAATAAGTGAAGCACGGAAGTTGAGTATGGGATCTGATGATGCTGCCTACACACAAGGTAATAACGATGCTGAAGCTGGGGTCGTTTGCCGTGCTGGCCTTAGTGCTGTGCGTTTGATTTCACTGGGTATCAGCATTATTATTTCATCCTTTAAACGTTGCCTCAAATACTACTATCTTAAGAACCTTTTAGAGAATTGATGTAAATTTCAGTTTTATTATTGTATAACTTGACGTTTGATAATAGAGTTGTCAGATCTTCAGAATAGTCAGTGCTGGTTTGTGTGTTTGTTTTCTTAATGTTTATAACACTTTCTTTTCAGTTATTGTCTTAGCACTGGTGTTGTTGACTTTCCCTTTAAAATTTCTGCAAATAAAAATTCATAAAAAAACATTTTAATAAGAGATGAGTGAACCAACTAATATAGTAAATCTGCCTTCTTTGACCAAAAGAATTCTCTTCTCATTTTTCTAATCGACGTTGTTAGTCTTATTTCGTATCAAAGTCTAAATTGGTGTGAGTGCTAGAATAATCCAACTCAAAGAGAAATTTGAATCCTATTTCTGATACTTGTCTCTTTCAGCCTCCCTTAAACATCAGTTAATGCAACCTTTCTGTTTGGAGTTGTGAATAAGAATGTTAGTTTTAAATCTCTCTCACTTGATTATCCTTTTCTGAAATCGACTAGTTGATATTGGTAGAGATAATTTCCGTCATATATTTTGTCTGACCCCTTAAGTTACTTAATCTTCCATAGGAAACTTAAATTCATTCAGATAAGAAAGTAGAGGATAAGTGTTTGTTTTCCTGAATATCGATGCAAGTTTGTGGACCAGCTGTGAGTCCTTTAGGGTAATGATGTCTTAGTCATCTCTGTGTCCCCAGTGAATTGTTCCAAGTACTGTAGGTTGGAAAATCCTGTATCGTCGGCTGCAGGCAGCACGCAGCCCCTGCTGCTACTAGTACTACGTGTCCTTTTAAAAATTTCTGAAGTAGTGATTTTACTGCTGAACTTCTTAGAGGAGCCTGGTTGTTTTGGCTTATTTTGTGTTTTAAACAGTTATATTCTAGCGATTCTCAACCCAAGGTGGGCTGTAGTGCTGAAATTTTGTAATCCCCTATGGAGCTTTCAAAAAATGAAAATGCCCAGGGCTTGGCCCAAACTTACTCATTTAGAATCTCTGAGTGATGAAGCCCAGGTGTGCGTGTATGTGTGTGTTTAAAAGTCTATTCCACTAGAAATTGTTCTGGAACTTCTTTTTATTTTCCATATATCTATGACTAAACTGGAACCATTTTTGTTCAGTTTCAGCAGTGTGTGAATTTTAATATACCATTATTTATTCCACTGGTATTTAATTCCTGTTCTTCCCCTAAAGTCCTCTTTCTTTTCTTACTCTCCTTTCATCAGAGTAACAGATTTCCTGTGTTTGGATAGTTGTTCTTAAATGGAGAGTAAATTTTTTTATGAAGATAATTTGATATGGGGAATTTTCTCTTGAAGTAGACAAAAGTATTCACATTTAACTGGAGTGTGAAAATAAAGTGTTACTTTGAACTTATTATCTCCAGTTTCTCTCCCATTCTCTAGAATCTGCTCCAGTCAGGATTTTTCCCACTACAGTCAACCAAATTTGCTCTTGTCAAGATCATCAGTAGCAGCATTTTGTTACCAACCCCAGCAGTCGTCTCTCAGCTCTCATCTCCCTTGATCAGCATTTGCCACAGTGGAGCACCTTCTTCTCTGTGAAACATTTTGTTCATTTGACTCCTAGGATTTCCACTTCTCCTTTTATTTGCTGGTTCTCCCTCATGTCCCTCATCTTTCATCTCTTTGTTCTTCCACTCCTTTGTTCAGAGAAGTGAGATCAAAGCCTCAGAGCTCAATCCTTGGCCTCTTTGGCTATAAATATCATTATATGCTAATGACTCCCAGATTTGTAACTCTAACCTGGGCTTAACCCCTGAATTCCAGGCCATTACTACCTATTTAACATCTACCTATTTACCTATTTAACATCTCCATTTGTATATTTACTGGGCACCTCCAGTTTACTGTGTCTGAAACAGCTTCTGATGTTCCCTCCGACTTACTCTTCCTGTGATCAATCTTCCCATATCCGTTAATGGCAGCTTATTTTTTTGGTGATTAAGCCAGAAGCTTTGGGCTCCTTTCTCTCACATTTCACATCTAATTCGATAGTAAATCCTGGCCACTCTAACCTTCAAAGTATATCGAGAATCCTGTCTTTTCTCATCACCCCCATTGTGTCACCACTTTGGTCTGAGCCACCATCATCTCTCAAATGGACTGTTGCTGTAGCCTGCCTGCTTTCACCCTTGCTTCTTTATGGTCTTTCAGCTCAGCAGCCAGAGAGATGTGGTTAAAAACCTGAGTCAGATCAGACCACTCCTCTACACGTGATGGCTGTCTGTTTCCTTCAGAGTAAAAGCTACAAAGCCTTATGTCATCCGCTGCCCCTCCTCCATCTCTTTTCCTTGTACTCGCCACCTCTCTCACTCTGTTCCAGCCCTCCTGGCCTTCTTGCTGTTCCTTTCAGTATAGAAGGCACACCCTAGGGCCTTTGTACCTGCTGTTCCCTCTGTCTGAAAGTCTCTTCTCCCAGAATCCAGTTACCTCCCTCAGTTTCTTCTGGTCTATATCAAGTCACCTTTTCAATGAGACTATCCCTGGTGTCCCTATCTGAATCCACCCTCAGCATTGCTTACTGCTCCATCCTTGCTTATATTTGCTCAGAGGGGGAAAAGATGAATAATCTAATATTAAGATATATAATAAGCAATACCTCCTGAGCGCTCTCTATGTGCTAGGCCCTGTCCTGAATGCCTGTTTATTTCTCACAACTGACTTTAAAATAGGCCACTAGTAGTAGTCTAATTTTCAGATTAAAATGCTTAGGAACCAGATAGGTTAATTCCTTGCCAAAGGACAAGTCACAGAGTCAAGATTCTAACCTAGGAAGTTGACAACAGAGCCCATACTCTTAACCACAACCCTCTAATGTCTTTCCAGATTTTCAAGATAAACCCTCTGGAAAGATGCTTCAAGTTTATCCTGCAGTTTCATATAACCCCTGGTACACTGCTGTGGGGGCCGCGTGTGCCTCAGTTTGAGAAATGTAGAGCTAAAAGATCACTCAAAATAAATGAAACAAACAGGGAGCTATAGGGAAAGAAATCACCGTATATAGATATAATTAGAAATAACTTGAAACAATGAAGTAATACCTGGGTAGCTGTAGGGAGCACCTTCTAAAGGCACCTGAAGATAAAAGAAAAAAAATTGCTGATGAGTGAGGCTCTGCTTTGAGAATTCAAAGCCTACCATAAAAGCGGGATTCCTCAGAATCTGCCACTCAAATTGCTACTCTTCACTGACGGCCTTCAGATAGCTGTAACAGCCATATGCTCGCTTTCGGTAAACACACGTGCATACCTGTGGAATTCTGAGCATCCGTGTGGCTGTGTCCCCTTGCATTATCTGTGTGCGCCCTGTGGCGGGCTGGGTGCTCTTCTGCAGCCTTTCCTCTCGTTTCCTTCTGCTTACCGCTGTGGACCCACACTTACATATCAGCCAGTGACAGAATCTCGTTCTAGTATTTCTTTAACTTGGTTCTAGTCAAATCAAAGAATTGTTCCTTTCTGAAAAATGTATCTTTTTTGATGTTAACTTACACGGGTGTGAGGCTTTACAGTTTCCACAGCGCTCGTTACAGTACAAAGTGAGGTGAGCCCAACAGTGCCAATCTTTAAGCAAGGGTCTTTTCTGAGCTCTAATTTGTATGGTGTGGGTAATAAAGAGAAAAGAAATGTCTCTGCCTCCTGCAGTGAAGTTGATCTTTCTAAAGCTCCTGGAACACACTTTCAGAGTAGAAAAATAAGTTGAGCCAGGTACTAGAATCATAGGAAAGTACTTTTCTCACATTGAGAAGGGAACATACATAAATCAATTTGGTAATCAAAATTTGTGGAGTTTTTATGTTTTGTCTAACATTTGAAATCTAAAAATACTGTAGTAAAAATTTCGAAAGTGAGAATTTATGTTTATAAAAAACACATTGTTTGATATTCCCTCTGCTGTATAATGAGCAGAAGAGAAAGAGGTAAATTAATGACACTTCCACCAGAGCCCTGCTCGTCTCGGCACCAAGTCTGCCACCACCACCACCCGCTAAAGGACATAAAGTACACTCGAGTCCTCAAGGTGCTGCAGGACTGAGAGGCAAAGATGAGTGCCAAACAGAAACGACAGATTCAAGTTAGAAATTTCAGTTTAAAGCCTATAGAGATGAAGGCTCTTACTTTACCTGCAAAGAAGAACAAATACTGAAGTGAAATTGCTTACTGGTGGTAAGGTTACTGGCCAGAGCGCGGCATTTTTCCCCTTGAGTCATACCACTTGACTCTACCTAACTTCTGAAAAGTACTGATAAATACTTCATAATTCACTGTATTCTGAGACTTTCTGGTGTTCTCTCACATTCATGGAAGTATGCTTTTTGTAACACTGGCAGCTTCTGTAGGTGTGGAGGACAAATGCTTCACTCATTCAAACCAATTTTCACGGCAGAGGAAAAACAGACCTACTTTCTGTATTTTGTTACAATAGCCAGAGGCTCTTACCAAACTAACATTCCTGCCAAAAAGGATTTCTCATTCTCTATTATCTCTGCAAAAATCCATCCATAGTGTCAATGTAGCTGGTAAGCTGCATTGTGTAAAATATATATATATGTATATACCTGTCCAACACTTGGTCCTGCAGGATCCCCGTCAAGTGTACGTCCATTCAATACTTGGAGACTTTCTGAGAGACACGCTGCTTCCTAAGGCAGCATGTTCCATTTTTGAAGGGCTCTGCATACTCGCAAGTTATTTCCTGTATTAGACTGATCTTTTTAAAAAGTATTTTGAAAATAATATATGCATATGGTAAAAGAAATTCTAACCCAGAAAAGGGAAGATAGAATAAAAGTGTGTCTCCTTTCAACCCCTGACGTATCCCTTCCCCCCAACCCTCCCACCATTTAACTATCAGAAGTAATCTGCATTGGTGGTTCTTTATCCTCCTTCCCTGTATAATTACATACACACACTCACACACTTTTTTTTTTTAATGGGAACACACTGTACATATAGGAGTATATATAAATATACCATATATGTGGGTTATATAATCTATACATACTCTAAGTATATATAACATAAATATACTGTGGGGATATCCTTTACACATATTTACTTAACATATTTAAGATTATTGTGTTAAGGATGTGCAAATCTATTTCATCTAATTTACTTTTAAAAATTTTTAGTCATCATTTTAACTTTATTGAGAATTTTAGCTTTATTGAGAAAGAGTTAACATCCCATGTGGTTCACTTATTTATAGTATGCAAGTCAGTGATTTTTAGTCTAGTCGCATATGTGCAGCCATCACCACAGCGAATAGTAGAGCATTTTGAGCACCTCAGAAAGAGACTACTCTACCCTTTACTGTCCCCTCCTATCCCATTACCCGCACCCTCAGCCCTAAGCAGCCACTAATCTGCTTTCTGTCTCTGTAGATTTACATATTCTGGACACTTCATATAAATAGAATTACATAATATGTAATCTTTGTTTGTTTTAAAGATTGGCACCTGAGCTAAAAACTGTTGCCAGTCTTCTTCTTTTCTCTCTCTTCTTCTTCTCCCCAAAGTCCCCCAGTACATAGTTGTATATTCTAGTTGTGAGTGCCTCTGGTGCTATGTGGGACATTGCCTCAACATGGCCTGATGAGCTGTGCCATGTGGTGCCCGGGATCCAAACCTGCGAGACCCTGGGCCGCCAACGCCCGCAAACTTAACCACTTGGCCACGGGGCCTGCCCCATATGTAGTCTTTTGTGACTGACGTTTTTCACTTAGCATGATGTTTGAAGAGTTCATCCATGTTGTAGCATATGTTAGTGCTTCCTTCTTTTTTATGGCCAAATAATATGCCATTGTATAGATACTCTACGTTTTGTTTATTCCTTCATCAGTTCATGGACATTTAAGCTGTTTCTACCTTTTGGCTATTATGTATAATGCTGCTATAAACATTCATGTACACTTTTTGTGGACATTTGTTTTTATTTCTGTTGAGTATATACCTAAGAGTGGAATTGCTGGGTCATGTAGGAATTCTACGTCTAACCATTGAGAAACTGTGAAACCGTTTTCCAAAGCGGCTGCACCATTTTGCATTCCCACCAACAGTGTATGAGGGTTTTGATTTCTCCACATCCTCAGCAACACTTGCTGTTGCCTGACTGTGATTCTTGCCATCCTAGTGGCCATAAAGTGGTGTCTCATTGTTCTTTTGATTTGCATTTCTCTGATGGCCAGTGACCTCAGGAATCATTTCGTGTACTTAGTGGCCATTTGTATATTTTCTTTGGAGAAATGCCTATTTATATTCTTCACCTATTTTTAATTAGATTATTTGCCTTTTTATTATTGAGTTGTATGAGTTCTTTGAATATTCTAGATGTAAGTCCCTAATATGATTTGCAATTATTTTCTCCCAGTCCATGAGTTCTCTTTTCACTTTCTTGATAGTGTCCTTTGAAGCACAAAAGTTTTGAATTTTGCTCAAGTCCATTTTATCTGCTTTTCCTTTCATTCCTCATGTTTTTGGTGTCATTTCTAAGTATCAGTTGCAAAATCCAAGGTCATGAGGATTTGCCCCCAGTGTTTCAGTTTTATAGTTTTCATGCTTGTATTTTGGTCTTTCATTCATTTTGAGTTAAATTTCTGAATAATGGTATGAGTTAAGGATCCAACTTCATTCTTTTGCATATGGCTGTCCAGATGTCCCTGCACTGTTTGTTGAAAAGACTTCTTTCCACATTAAATGGTCTTGGCACTCTTGCAGGAAATTGTTGACCATGAACACGTGGGTTTATTTCTGGACTAACAGTTCTTTTTCATTGATCTCTATGTCTGTCCTTATGCCAGTACTACACTGTCTTGGTTATTATTATTTTGTAATAAGTTTTGAAATTGGAGCATGTAAGTTCTGCTTTGTTCTTTTTCAAGATTATTTAGCTGTTTGGGGTCTCTTGCTATTCCATATAAATTTTAGAATCAGCTTGTCAATTTCTACAAAGAAGTCAGCTGGGATTCTAATAGGGATTGCACTAAAATATTTTTCTACGTATACTTGATTTTTTTAAAAAAATGCAAGCAGAGCAAAAGGGTATATGATAAGAAGGTCACCTCATCAAAGACAACCAATAACTATCACAAACAGTTCATTTTGTATTCTTCTAGAAATTGAAATTGTATACCAAGCATATATATATTTATACCTCCTTTGAATATAAATAGAACATATTATTTTGCTTTTTGTCTTTATCATTTTTTTTATCTTTATCTCTTTGAGAGTATTCCATGTCAGGAAGTGTAGATCTGCTTTTTTACAAAATGGCTGCATAGTATTATGTACTGTAATCTCTAACCAGGCCTTTCTTGATAGACCCCAAGGTCTTCCTTTTACAAACTGCTGTAGTAAAAATCTTATATATACCTATTTGTGCCCATGCCCAGGTATGTTGGCAGAAGAGATTACTAGGAGTGTAACTGCTGTGTCACA